>NC_091536.1:22879090-23182121 GCF_042242935.1 Bactrocera oleae
CGGCAAAAAGGCTAGATTGCCATAAGCTTTTGGAATTATGTATGTATATGTCTAAAGTGATTTACATTGCTTTGACATACACCTATACATGTGGTATACGAAGTGGTTGTAGGCAATACTGAATTTTTGATCTGCCATACATTACATACATACAGGCTTCAAGTTCATACAGGGCGAGCTACTACTATATTGGCACAAACATAATTATGTCACCAATTTAAAAATATAAACTTCTTCAAGCTAAAAGCATAGTTCTTAAATCTTAAATCTAAATTGTATCATAAATCATTGCGTTTTTTCACACACATATCCTCATATATGTACTTACACATATACATAACATAACATATGCCGACAGCACATGGGGCGTATACTTAACGTGTAAGTCATTGCTGAGAACTCTCGAAAGGCTGACGTATCCCAAGTGATATAACGTATATCGAACAAGTATATCGTATACTAGTATGTATATAATTATTTTATATCATATGACAAAGTAAAGGCACATATTTCAAACCGCTATCTGTATGCAAATATGTGGACCCAAAAACTGGTTTAAATAATCCACGAAATGCTACCATAATATTAGGATTATCCAATACAGTCCCCGCGGCACTAAAAGCAATGCAAGCGCATTCGCTTACAATGATTTTTTCCTTCGGCTATCTGGCGAAATTGCGCCCCAAATTATATTATAGGCTAATTTCGGAAATTGTTGCTTTGCTCGGGGACTCAAAGAAAAATATTCATAAAAACACAATAAGGAAGCAATTGATAACAGTGCTTATGTTACTGCTGTTCCTGTTGAATCGCTTGCTTAGGGCACGTACATATACAATATATGTATGTAGATAAGAAAGTGCGGTTGGATAGATGTTATAAACGCAGACGAATGGTTAGCTGCTTTAACCCTAAGGCGGTATACTTGAAATAATTATGAATAGATTAGGGATGAAGGGAGGGAATATTTACAGAATATGTTGAAGTGTAGGGAATAGGCTATTCAAGCTGTTTATGAATGTTGTCTGTTCGCCATATGTGGTTGTAACTGAGGGTATTTTCGTTGATGCCTTAAAGGGGAAATTTGTATTGCTAGCAATATTTCCAATGAAGAATTCACTTTGCTAATGCTTAACAATGAATGTCTAACGCGTGTAGGTACGTTCGAGCTGAAAGGTCGGATGTTTGAGCTCTTGAACCGCTTAAAAAATGTATGAGAATGACAAATATTTATGTGTAGAATGAAAAAGTAGAAATTCTCTTTTTTCCAAAATTTACTTTTTGGAAAAATCAGATTTCATATTTAAGACTAAAATAGTTTTTATGTAATGTTTATTTTCCAATTCAATAATTAAGTATGAGCATTAATATTTACATATGCTAACAATTATCATTAAAATATTAACCATACATATATGTATATATATTTATATATTATTATATACATATATTATATTATTATATACATATATATAATATTTAATTACTATTTTTACAGTTTTACTAAATTTCTTTTTTGAAAGCACTTTGCTCATACGCCATGTAGGTTTCACCTTATAATTTTCATTATTTCAATTAGTTGTTTGGAAGCCCCGTAATTTCGGTTTATTAAAGGCTGTATGGGACTAAATTCAAACAACAATTTTTGTTAATATAACAAGTACAGCCCTTTGATATGGTGCACGCTTCAGAATCAGCTCCATTAATACAAAGAAATGGGCCACAACTCAAGCACGGCTATAAAGAAATATTTAAAAGGAATCTCATCAATCAGTCAACCAGTTACAATCGGCCAAAGTTTAAGAATACGTCCCTGTGCCTGTACAGTCTAAGTTTTTCATGGATTTAAACGTGTGTGTGTAAGGTCATGTCGGTGGTCACTTTAGATACGTGCTCGGAATACTAAAGCTTCAAACTTCAACTTTTCAAAGGACAATGCTACTCTCAGTTTTTTCCCGAAGACATAATAGCAAATTATTCTACATTGACCTACAAATTAAAATTCTAAATGCATAAACCGCGCTCCTTCTTTCGTCGCGCTAACTTCATTTTAATGGCTGAAAACGACTCCGCAACGATTTGCTTAGACGCTTGAGGCAAGCCTCAGATGAGTTGTTGCCAAATTAAAAACCATTTAGGGCTTTGTGGAAGGACATTTTTTGTAGTTATATATGTGTCTATACATATGAATAAAAAGTATGTAGATATAGGTTTCACGAATGATTAAGCGACTGTGGACTACTGTCTGCCCACAGTTTACCAAATTGGCAAACAATTTTTCATTTTGAACTTTTCAAAGAACGGCTAACTGTATGCCCAAGCAATGCATTGAGTTTTTAATAACAGAATAGCTCAGATGCCAGCTGCCAGCTGCGATGTGGGCTCCATTTGAACTCAATTAATGAACTGCGCTGCTAATGAGTTTCCAGTGGTTATTTAGGAAACCCAACTAGTGAGGCATACTTACAAATATTTTTTACGAGTGTGCCAGTCTTGAATTTTGTTTTTGGTTTTGTTTTACAACAACATATAACGACCATTTGCTTAGCAAACGAGCTGATGAAAGCAACGGTAGTCGACCAGTCTTTTCTTGCAAATTTCTAAAAAAGTCAGATTTAGTGCACTATTTGGTTGCTCTTTAAAGCCTTAAAGTCTCATACCTCACGCTTCGTTTATATTTCTGAAATCAATACAGATACTGATACGCAGCAACCCCGATTCCGTTTATTTTCATTTACGTTTACACTAATTTGGAAGTGCAGAACCATAAATCACACTGAAGCCAGTTCGCTTTCATTTCAACATTGGCAACAGTGGCATTTTTCTTTCCAAAGTGCCAAGACTCATCAACATTTCGCTATTGCCGCTATCATTGCTATTCGCCGTTGTTGTTGCAGCGATATTGTGTGGTATAAATAACAACTAGATAAACCTGTATATATATATGTATGAACTGAAAAGGCAGGCTGTGCAAAGGGAGTGCGTCTGTTTCCACTCATGCGCTCCATAAAACTTTAATAGCGTCACTAAGGTTATGAAAGAAGATGAATATGGAATATGCGACATTTTCAGCTTCAACAGATTCAGAACTAATATTTCTTTCCTTCGATTGTAACTAATTTTGGTATGTTTTGGATCGAATTAAATAAGAGAAGCATGCACTAGATATTATACGGCGGCACAATCTTAGAAAGAGCAAGAGTGGATCATTAAAACAACAATTGTTGGTTACTTGTACTGAGCATGCCAGTAACATATAACCAGTTTTGTTGTTTATTGATAATCCTGAGAAAATGAAATTTAAACATCAAGAAATCCGTAACGGAAATAAACCTAACACGATCGCAAAGTATACGCAAAATGTTTACATACTTTTAGGCGAGGTGATTTAAAAATTATAATACTTAAGTTACAGTTTTTTTTATGGCAAATAAACATTTAATTAATAAAAATTAAATTATTCAATATTCGCAGTCATAATATTAGTACAATTATTATTATTTTGGTAAATAGCTACGCCACCTTTTGGAACAGTATCTCATTTGACTTGAACAAAACAATTGAAATTAAGTGTATTATCAATAACAATAACAAATTTCCACGTATCTTAGCTGGCGATTTCAACATCAACTTCGCTGATAAAATATCAGAGCGGTTGACTACTTTTCAAAACCCGCAAGAACCCACACCGTTAACAATGATTTAAGTTATTCTATGTTACCAAAACTGACACGTAAGCAAATAATATACTTTCTGGGAACTGGTAGCTATTTCGAAATAGTGGATTCACTGCATCATGTCAACCGATTTAGAAGAATGGATTACAGTACCAAACCAAAAAACATTCATGGTGTTTTGCGACCTTTAATGAACGCCCATTTACCGTGGAGTTACTTGCATTATACCTATATGTATATAAAACCACAATGATTGTGTGCTGGAATGAAGTGGGTTGAAATGAATTTTCAAAAAAGGGTTACGACTGGAGTTGAGTGCGTCTTAAAGATATGTAGTTAGCAAATATGGCCTGCGAATGAAGGAGCAAAAATGCATTAAAATAGGTGAGGAGTTGAGTTCTATAGTACCATATATGAAAAACAAGTGCGAACTCCCACAATTCGGAAAGGCAAAGCAAACTGCAAGAGAATTTAGTCAGGGTATGAGTGTGCCGAACATAAATGTGAATGCGATAACGAGTGCAATGTAAGGATGCTTATTCGCGGGTCTTACTAACAAATGCATAAATATATCAACTGTGTTGTCTATTTGTGAGATGTGCACATACTTGTTAGATAATGGAAGTTCTCATAGCAACGACGAATGATGCGGAAGAAGAAAATACATTGTCCCTGAGGTTTGTCATTTGCGCACACAAACATTTACACCTGTGATATTAGTTTTGAATTCTTCCATGGGAATTTTTCACATTCCGCCGTAGTGAAAATGCGCTCAGTCGTGAATGCGAGAATGGAAATCAATGATCCTAAAGGACGAGCGCAGAACAACAAGTGTGGCGAAGAAGAGCTGAGTGATTAAATGGCATAAGCATATGTGCACCCTGTAGTGAAAGCAACTAAATTAATTCTACTGTACAATCGGAATAAACCACTTGCCCAACTAGTCAGCCGACTGCATGTTTCTAAAAATATTGTACATTTTAATTAGGCAGCAGATTTCCTCATTTTAGTATTAAATCCTCAATAACAGTTCAGCATTCAAATCAAATAAAAGAACGTGTTAGTAACTTGTTCTATAATTGGTGTAAATCTAATGTGTTTAAGATTGTTTGTTTGAAAATAAATTTAAGTAGCATGTAAGGCACACACATTTATACACACATATATATTCATAACCAGCGTTTTCGTTATAAACATGCAGTCTATACCGAAGTTACGTGCATTAATAGTCCATATGTTAATCATATAATATGAGCTCGAGCAACTGCTGAAAGGCAGTATTCTGGAAAACTGTAAAAAAGTCTGAAAATACAAACAATCAGCATATTATTGCCCAATAATATTACTAAAAGTTTGGTAAGAGATTAGTTGTGTAATATTTTGAATAAACTCGGCTGGTTTTTTCACTTTCATGAGGTAAAAAAGCTGCTAAATATGAGACACCTATTAGTTTTGTAATAATAATTTTGCCAAGTTTTCACATACATATGTAACGTTTTTAGCTGAGAGCAGCCGAATGTCATCAACTTGTTACCCATTGTTCTATCTTAACAATTTAGGCTCAACACTTGAAACGCAACTTAGTATGAAAATGAACTAAATCAAATTCTATACACTTGCATGCTTCAAAATAAAGATAAATTCAACCCATTAATTTTCGTAAGGTCGTCACCACTTTGCTTCTGGTTGCACTCACAATGCGCTCGACATTTCTCTACTAGATACACTAAGAATGACAATGTGACCAAGAACGGACAGAAAATGATGAGATATTTTTAAAGATATATGTACTCTATACAGTTATTTTTTATTTGCGCACATTTAATATGTTACGTAACAACTTATACTTAGAGTTTTATATTAAATTTCATCCAAGCCAGGTGACCACCAGCCACTACCACCCATGGCTTAATGGAGGGAATCAAATTCCACCACTGTCTTCCCTTTGTATCTGCCGCCCTACCTTTGTGTACGTGCTTCTTAATTCACTGGCTGCTACTGTTGGCATTGTGGCACTCTAATCTCCACTCAAGACGCCTTAAGCCACTAAAAGGGATTAAAAATTAACCTTTCTACGCTTAACTCGAGAGCGATAAATCACAGTGCAGTTGACAGTCAACTTAGCCAAGATTGCTGCGGGCAATGTTCTTATTGCCATTGGGTGGTTTCTGCTGTTGCTCTCTTGCCAAATGTTAACAGTGTACAAAAGCATACTCATAAATAAGCTTTTATTGTTGTGAAATCAAATATGTAGGTGCTTTACAACAACGACAATGTAGTGCTGTGTAGTGAATACAACAGGTGCTGGCTGCTTGGCCAAGGATTTCAGAGTTAGACATGTCGAAACCAAAAAATTTCCTTTGATAAACATAATGCCGCTATATTTGCGAATATATTATATATATGATATTTATATATGTATATATGCATTAATGTGTAGTTGCTTATTGTTTATTGCTGAAGTTAATAAAGATAATATGCAAATTGAGTGGAGAAAGAAGAAATTGCTTTGTGTGTTCTGATATAAATAGGAGCTTAATAAAATGCCACAAAATTCACACTCAGACACATAGAATGCGTGTTGAAGTTCAACTTTCCAACGCATTAATTGTGTCTAATCTCTTCCAGCTCCCCATTGGCGCGTTTCTGCAGGCTTCTTCCTGTCTTCAAACTACTTACGCCTCTCAAATCTACGCCTTAACTCACTTTGTTCAAATAAGAATGCATTTCAAAGATCAGTAAGCCATTTATATATACATACATACCAGCAGCATAATTAAACAGGTAACGGTTGTCAGATTCGGGTACCATTAGAAGGTTCGTAGCAATATACATGCCACATGTTACTTCCGGGGTGCGCGACAGGGGCCAGGCAAGTGTGTGTGCTTCACCTAGATTGCTTAGAAGTGTTACGCCTGCACCCAGCTACTTGAGCATATGCCGAAGCACGTGCTCCAACATGCTAATGAAATCTTATGAAAAATGTAAACAAAATCATCAATGGGGCGACAATTGAAACCGCAGCGCTATATGCGGTACAAGCAACACAGTCGCGGAAAGTGTTGAATAGAAGAAGCAGATAAAAAGCCGGCTACACAAAACAATTCAACTTTATCCGCGCAGCCGCATAACTGAATGAGAATAACGGTGAGATGAAATCACTGGAAAATCAGCACGCTCCTTTTAGAATGGCGCCTATAAAAGCTGCGTCGACTATTGAACAATCTCCAGTTGACTGATTGGCGCGTCTGAACGCAGTTCAGGGAAAGCGGGGCGAAAGCATAAATCATTTGAGATCTTAGTGAAACGCAACAATTGTCATTAAATAGGCAATGTAAAGTAGAAAAAGAAAGTTTCTGAAAAAAGAAAGCACAAATAAAGTTGAATTCGGTCAAACGATTAACTGCGAAACCGCGACTGGAATCCACGAAGCATATATTCGTTCCAAACATTTGCAGCTTACGGCAAACAAATTTTATTTATAAAGAATTATAAAAACAATATTGTATATGTTTGTGTGTATTATGGTTTTGCAAATGAATACAAGTTATTAGTGCGCCATTGAAAGACTGTGAAAGTAAGATGTTTGTGAATATGTCAGGAGAATAAGTGCATGCAAAATATGCAATACTTTGTGCTTTGCAAATGAAAAGTAGTTCTAACTGTTTGTCGTGATCATGCTTAAACGCAAACCATATCCATACTAATATTATAAATGTGAATGTGAATTTTGTTAAGCCGAAACCACGTAACTGATCATCATGAAACTTTCTGCACATACATATGTCTTATGGTATTAGAAAGTACATAGGATATTTATTATTAAAATCAAAATAATATTTTTTCGAATTGTGAAAAAAAATTATTTTGAAAGATCATATCTGTTTGTACAATAAATTCGAAAATTTGAAAATTGTGCAAAAAAAAAATTTCAAAATGTAATATAAAACAAGTAAGGAAGGGCTAAGTTCGGATGTAACCGACCATTTTATACTCTCGCAAAGTCAAATGGTATACTCGTTTGAGATTTCTTTGTGGATTGACTGATATTTTCGGTAGAAGGTCAACTATAGGCACTGGGGTCCACATATTTAGTACTTAGGGGTTTGAACAGTTTTGGTTCGATTTAGACAATTTTTGGCCGCATGGTGGCATACTTTAATTTCATTATTCACGCAAAGTTTTACCCCGATATAATCATTGTTACCTGATTTGCATAGTGGAAAGTGAAAGAATCAGATGGAATTGAAAATGGTGTTACATGGGAAGTAAGCGTGATTGTAGTCCGATTTCGCCCATTTTCGCACTATGCCATAGAAACATGAAAAGAACGTTATGCACCGAATTTGGTTGAAATCGGTTGAGCAGATCTGAAGATATGGGTTTTCACCTAAAAGTGGGCTGTGCCACGCCCACTGACTAATTTTGAACGCGGTTCCTATAAAGCCAATTTATACCATCTCAGAGATAAGATTTAATGTCTCTGGCGTGTTTAGTGCTTGATTTATCGCGCTTTTAGTAGTTTTTAACAGTACCGTTATATGGGGAGTGGGCGGAGTTGCCACCCGATTTCAACTATTTTCACACCGTCAATAGAAGTGCTAAAAACATTTGTTTCTAGTGAATTTTGTTGTTATAGCATTAGCGGTTTAGGAGATATGCACATTAAACCTATTAGAGGCGGGACCACGCCCACTTTTAAAAAAAAAAGTTTTAACTGCAGATGCCCCTCTGTAATGTGATCCTGTGTACCAAATAACAGTCTTGTATCTTATTGCGGAGCTTAGTTATGGCAAGTTATTTGTTTTTGATTAATGGCGTTTTGTGGGCGTGGCAGTGGTCCGATTACGCCCATCTGCAATACCAACCGTCTCACGGTACCAAGAAACATGTCTACCAAGTTTCATAAAGATATCTCAATTTTTACTCAAGTTAGAGCTTGCACGGACGGACGGACGGACAGACAGTCACCCGGATTTCAACTCGTCTCTTCATCCTGATCATTTATATATATATAACCCTATATCTAACTCGATTAGTTTTAGGTGATACAAACAACCGTTAGGTGAACAAAACTATTATACTCTGTAGCAACAGGTTGCGAGAGTATAAAAATGCATCAAAAGCGTAAATCAGACAAAATTGTGATTTTCTAGTTACCACCACCAACAAGAAGATGAACAGCGCGATATAGTATTCGTGTACATACTATGCATTTAAATATATATTTTTTGTAAATAATATTTGATATTTATTTAAGGAATTCAAGCCACTGTAAAAGCTTATAAAATATAAATCAAAGCCAAATAAATCAAACACTTGTTTTATGTGATGAAAATTTATTTCCCAGCGATACAGTGTGAATCGCTCAAACGATTATATGTACTTAACATACATATATGCTGAACTAACTGCAAGCGATAGTTCAATTCCAATTTCAATGTGTCAAATATTTGCTTACAAAACAAGATTCGGTAAAGGATTTCTGGAGTAATATCAGCTAACACCACCACCGTTATCACCTACTGTTATGGATAGTAAGTTATACACTGTTCAAGTAGTACTTGCTGCAGAATTTCTGTTAACATTTGTCAATTGCAGAAGTGCTTTTAATTAGTTTCTGTGGCTTTCTACATTGAAATATAAGCACATACCTATTTATTTAGCGCGTTACTTTGCTATAGTTTAATTAATTATTTGTTGCACTTATGTAAATAGGTTGAGAAAAGTTTCTGGAAGCTAATGTAATTTATTATTGGTTAAGCAAAGCAGAAACCAAGCATCGTATACATTCATGAATGCATGTCGTTGATTGTCCTGTTGCAAGGCTATAAGTTTTTATATATCAAAGCAAGGAAAAGAATTGCGCCACTTCCTTAACAACGTTAGCAAGAAGGACAAGAAAAGTAACTCGAAATTACCACAAAAACTGTTGCTATAGGCATTCTCAAATGACTGAAAATCTACTTCGAGCAATTCATACTTGTTTTATTCTACAAGAAAATGCTAATAAATTTTTGGCGTAAATAAAAGACTGAAATGTCCGGAGGACAAAGGCGGCCAACTGTTTTCATTCTAGCACAAATTTCAAGGAATTCGTACGACAAACACGCTTTAGTACATTCACTTCGCTAAAAATTGGCAAACAATGCAAGGTTTGAAATGTGAATAGCGTAAGTAGATCAAAGAGGGTAATAAGCAAAGAGCCAATAACTTGACTTCCTAAAAGATAGCAGTAATTATATGTGCAGCGTGCTAGGATTTTTAATTACATTAGTAATGCATTACAATTTTAATTTTCTGAAGTTGATGTTGCTATAATATGCTAAACGTTAGTTAGAGCACTTGAGAATTTTTACTGTTCAATGACGTTGTTACTCATTTAATATATCCAGTCAACTGAAGCACTTACTTGAGAAATTATTATGTATAATTTTCAGTACATCAATTCCAAATGCATATAAGGCATCGATCTCAATAAATTTTAATTTAATTTTAAAGCGAAAGCATTCAAACATGGATTAAGCACACGCATTATTTCAAAAATCACATCATTCTGCTTGCTAGAACAGAAGTAACAAACATAACTTATAAGTGTATCTGCATGTTAGTAGTTTCACCACTTTGATTTGCTAGAGTCGCAGAGCTTATCTGCTTAACTAAATTTTCATTCCGGCATAGGATTAAAATTGTAGAGCAATCGCAGGTAAGGTTTTACGAAATTATTGTCCTGAGGTGAGTGAAGAAATGTGTAACGACACCTGGCAAACGCTTTTGTAGCGAATGCAGATACGAGTGAATAAATTCCAAATTAAAAGCTTTATTGCACAGTAAATTTAATTTCGCAGGGAGAAGCTTAAATTAATGTAACCTCTGCTACTTAGCTTGTATACATGCACACAATCACACATATGCACATATAAAAACAGCATATATGTATATGACACAGTCGTTAGTTAATCCTGATGAACGTCGAGTCTTCACACTCGTTTCAGATTTCTTGCAATTCTTTTTAAACACACATACAGTTACTGTGCTAACTTTGTTCCCAATTAAATTGAAAATAACTTTGTGCGCTTCACCATATACCGTGTCACTTATGAAATCCATTTCTAATTTTATGTCATCATAATTATTCCCATGAGGATGTACTTCAAGCCGCACAAAACATTTCGTATTATTTCTGCGCAATTGAAAAGGCTCAATTTGTGCGAAGAAGTTTTACTGAGCAAATCGGCAAACACAAAGTCTTCTGAGGTACAACAATCACAAGCTTTCAAACAGTCATAAACGCAAAAATACCACAGAGCGGCTGTCTATCGGAGACAATAGCACAATAACAAATTCAACAACGAGATAATGAATATGCTTCCCCAAGGACACGAAAATGAAATGTTATTCTTATGTATGTACATATGTATCCACAGGCACTCTCAAAAAATGTTCAAAGCTAAAAGCTTGTAAGCTAAGTAACAGATTGTAAAAAGATACACTCACCCAAATATTCCCATCACTAAACGAGACGCTTATAAATACCACAGATACTTTGGGCACAAATTATACTTAAAATCCCTTTGCAGCCTTGTGAGCGAGTGTAAATGTGTGTGTTAGGTTCTTGGCAATTGAACCTTGCACTCACAAGAATTTATTTGTAGCATAACTGCTTTTTCGGAGCGGTCTATAAAGGGCCCAGTACCCTTTTGAGACATACTTGAGGGATTTGTCCGTGTCAGTTATGGTGATTATGTAAAATGTTGTAAAAGTTATTTAATAAAATACATAAAGCGCAACTCAAAAAGGTTCATTTAGATGACTGACGGTGGGCGTTGATGAAGTTGGTTGGTTGGTTGCGCACAATAACAATAAAACTTCATTTCAGTTCAATTACTGCAAACCACATACCATGTGTGTATGTATGTATATGCATATCTATAGATCACATATGTACACACATTTTAAGCGTTCAGCAAAGCGAAATATTATAGTTTGGCCCTTTGGGTTCTACATTAATTTTTGTACTCCTGCAACATGTTGCTACAGAGTATAATAGTTTCGGTCACCTAACGGTTGTTTGTATCACCTAAAAATAATTGGGTTATATATAGGGTTAAGTATATATAAATAATCAGGATTACAAGACGAGTTGAAATACGAGTGACTGTCTGTCTGTTCGTCCGTCTGTCCATCCATGCAAGCTGTAACTTAGTAAAAATTAAGATATCTTTATGAAACTTTTTACACGTGTTCCTTGGCACCACAAGAAGTTTGGTATTGTGGATAGGCGTAATGGGATCTCCGGAAGTACTTGACCAATTTCAACCAACATTATCCTGACAATCCCATGTTACAGTGCAGTGTAATCCATTCACGATTTCGTTTAATAATTATGTTGAATACTTTTGCAACATTTTTTAATATAAAGTTTTCTTAACACCTGCAGATATTTCCCGAGCGTTGATCCTTGCAAGTTGCAAAAGTATAAAATGTTCGATTACACCTGAATTTAGCCCTCCCTTACTTGTTATTGATACATTCACCGCCCGAGAATTTACATACTTGGTTCAAAACAATTTCATCAATCTGCACAAGTACCGTGTATAAGAAATTAATAAAGCAACTAATATAATATGAATTATAACAACAACATCGTGAAACACAACACAAAGATATACAATGTACTTGTATGTGTGTATATCCTGACGTTTAGAACATTGCCCAAAGTTTTCAATTATTAATAAATTCGCACAATAATGCAATGATTCGAACTCCATTAATATCGCCATTTCCAAAGGATAACACTTTCTTTTAATTCTTTTCATTTTGAAAATTTCATTAAAAAGGCAAAACACGTCGCATGCAGATATTCAATGCAAAATCAAAAAGTAAACCTGCCTGCAAATTCGTGGAAAGTAAATCTATTACACTTTTAATGAAAGCACATAAATGCAGGTGAAAATTTATGTCACCATTTGCTAGTTTAATTCGAGATGTAACTTTACCCACGTGACACACTTACATCCCTACATATGGGTAAGTATGTATGGTTCAGGCTACACACATTCACGGCGGCATAAATCATTCAGGGAAGCAGCCATTATGTTAGATTTCTTTTTAGCGGCTCTTTAAATCTCTACATGTTTGCTTCATTAAGTATGTTGTCGAATATTTGTTGATGTACCCATCTACATCATCAAGTTGTGGTGTCATTTGATGGATGCACTATTTAAAGCAGAATCAGAGTTACATTCTTTAAATGAAATAATAAATATGTGTCCTAAAAATAGTATATAAACCCAGGCATAGTGTTATAAGTAAGCATAGTATGTATCCAATGAAATGTGCTAAGAATATCCTTTTGCGATTGGTTGCAAAATCGGTGCTTTAGTTACTTCTTTAAAAACCACGTATGTTTCTGATAACAAAATTGATTTATTAATGTTTCTTATTAACTTATAAAGAGGTCTACACTTTCCACGAAAAATCGCAATGAATGGGTACCAACATCGCCATGATGCGTTAACTTTTCTTGGTTGTTTATAGCGTTGAAAGATTACATTTTTGGGTTGTTGTTGTTGATTATTTTAAGTTGATACAAGAAGGTCGCCATCTTTAGTTGTTGTCTTATCGACAAAATATAACTGTCAATGACTTTTTAGTATACTGTTAACAAATAATTTAAAAATTTCATTGCTGTAAAAGAGTGTGCCACACTTTGTTGAGTATTAAAGCAAACTTGTTTTTTCAGATATTGAATCATGGGTAGAAAAGAAAGTTTTCCGGTCTGGTGTGTAACATTTTTCGTTTAAAATCGTAAACAAATTATATACATATGCACATAGTATATCCAAAAATACCAGCCGAATTTTTTTTTATAAATGAATGTGAATTATGAAAGTGTTGGTCAATTGGCGGTTGTAATTTCTTTTGTTGTTGTGCTCTATATACATGTATTATTAGTAGTATTGACACGGCTGGCTTGTGTCTCCGTGCTTGTGGCAAGCCTGGCAAAAATGCAGCGTGAATATCTTCTGTTGTCACTCCATTTGACGTGCTCTTTTGTGCGTTTTTGGGTAATTATGGCTCTGGCTCCACTCTGCAGGAATAAATGAATTCTGAACATCATTCATTGGCATTTTGGTTTTCATTTGGTTGTTTGATTGTTTGTCTAATATTTTCGGTGTCGATTGGTATTCATAGTAAGCGCGCATTTGTACATGAGGACATACATATGTGCTCATACTTGTATAAGCGTATAATCAGATTCAAGAGCCCAGATACCGAATATGTGGACCCCATTCGTATTCCTATTGCGAACTTTTTATCAAAAATATCGTTAAATCTGTATGATAAATTTATAATAGTATGCCTGAATGCCAAAAAAGGATTAAATCGAATTAATAATTCCCATAGCCCCCATATACCTAATAGAAAGATTTTCGAACTTCCAACTGACTATACCGCATATATCGAGAAATATTTGAGTTATCTTACTAAAATTGAAGAGCGTGTTTTTTTAATAACGGTGCATCTTTTTGCCTAAACTTGATAAAATTGGGTGCAAACATGCTCTTGTCCCCATATAACTGATATTCTGGATTTTGAAACATCCGGCTAACTTTAATCCATATATTATAGGTATATTGTTAATGGTTGTGAGATACCACAATTAAACTCAAAGAGCATCTTTTTCTGGTAACAATATGCAATAATTCCAAAAATAGATAAAATCGTGTCAATACAACCCCATCTGCCATATTCCTAAAATAAGATTTTCAAACTACCGGTTGGCTTTATACCGGATATACTGGTCAATATGTAGCTTTGATCTTGGCAAGTTGCAAAAGTATGACATTTTCGGTTACATCCGAATTTAACCTTCCCTTACTTGTGTATACACTCCATATATTTGAGTGGCACTTTTGGCTTTTAATACCTCTCACACACTATTAAGTCAACATTTTGGTAAGTGTTTTGAATTTTCCGATCTTTCTTTGTTGGATATTCCTAGTGCTACGTTTAATTCTGCACTTCCGGCTTGTTCGACATGCCGCAGTTGCTAACGTTTTGTGTGCACTTTTATTGCTGCCACAATTTCCATTGCCAAGTGGCTGGCTGCCCTTGCTTATTTATATTAAATTTTATGGTCTGAGTGTTGAACTGAAATCAGAACCGTCGAGTTGGAGACTTGCGTTACTTTTATTGTGTTTTTATTTTGAAATTGATTCTTAAATGTGTGTGCATGTACTTTCTGGCCAATAACAAAATACGTATAAAATAATAAGATTGCATTATTTGCAGAGCATATAACGATGAAGCTACAATTTCAGTAAGAATTTTTTTTTTTTATGAGTTGAACTAAAAGACAACGTAACAGAAAATATAGCACACAAAAATGTTCTTTGTTATGGCATTCGGCTGTTATAGACCACCGAATATATTTTAGCCTACAGTCCGTTTCCTGACTGAAAATTTGTAGGCCCCTGCACTTAACGTATAAATGAATAATACAAATGTATGACCTTTTTTCACTTCCCATTTAACGTATCGTATAGTAAGAGGTAGCAAATAGAGCGGAAAGTTTTCATGGAAAGTAGAGAATGCTTGAAAAATGCGTGAGTCTTAACAGATAACTTAATGGATGTAAATAACTTTCCAATTGTACTATTTTTTATATCTTCGTCAGAGTAATTGTACCCAATCAGGCTTAATGCCAAAATCACTTAGTATTTTGCTATATTATGATATAAAACTGACAGTCTCAACATTTATGTACCCATTTTAATTATATTTTATATACTTACTAGGCAACTGAATTCTATTCATCTGTTTTGTTGAACCTCTTAAAAGCAAGTGTAAGAAGATTTGAAGAATAGTTCAAATTCAGTTCAAAAGTGGATTAAAAAGATAATAAAAACGTGACATTTGACCTAAACTGAATAAACAAGAAATCCGATAAGTTTACGAACGCTTACAGCGCACTAAAAAAAGTTATAAAAAGACCCAGCGTATTGTACAATAACTGCCACGTTCGCTAACTTGAACATTTCCTCTTTCCTTTAAGGCGCCTGTGAAGTGAAATTGTTGCTTGTGGCTAAAAATACGGCAGCAACAGTCAGCAACACTCTACTGAGCACTTGAGGAGCAAATTGTGGTAGCCTCAAAATCATATCCTCAACAAGCAGACGGTAAACATAAGTACAGGAGAAGTACAACATTACATAAAGTGCAAAGAAAACTCCAGAAACCACTAAAAATTCCAAACAAGTGGGCTGTTCTAATAAAAGCGGTAGAAATGTGCATCAACAAGCAGTCGTGGCCCGTGGTTGTCGCCTACGTCTTGCTTTGTTCCACTCTGCTCATCTCCAGCATTCACTCGACACCTATTTCAGTAAAAGGTGGACTCGGCGCCGCACCCTGTGTCCACGATAGCATCTCCGAGTTGATCAAAAAGAGCCCGGTCATACTGAAAGCTCTTGGCGCACATATCTTCACAGACGACGCCAACACCAATGATTTACTAAATGCAGCGAAATTGGGCGCTGGTGCAGATAGAAACAGCGCTGTCAATGACGAAGTGAAAAAGCAGAATTTGCAAAATAATTTGTTCGCATCAGCAACATTTCACACAACCGTTGGCAGTCCAACGGCCGTCGCAGCAACAACCCAACAACGGCCAGCGGCGAACACGGCCATTTTAATAACTTTAACACCGGAAACGATATACAAAGGCGCGTCACTTTTGAAAATGACACCCGGAGCGGATAATGCAGCACGTGGAGGAAGCGGTGGCGGAGTTAACAACAACGGTAGAGGAGATGGCAGTGGCATAGGCCGTGGTAGTAGCTATGGCCCTGGATGTGGCAACAGCGCAACAGCCGAGTCTGCATATCAGTATGAAGGGTAAGTTGAACCAAATATGTCGACGAATACGTAAATGACGGCTTTGAGCAGTATTGCCCTGCTGCACGAGTGGCAACTCCTACGATTGCTGGCAAAGCAAGTCGCTTGCTTGTTAACGCGTGTGTAAGCGGTGTAGAAAAGTGACAATTTAATTCAAAAAGCGTTAAACAATTTACAAACTCTTCCTATTAGAGTGCACTTCAAAAACACTCTTATGCACAAATTTGGCCAAACGAATGCCTCCAGTGGGCACGCATTTCTTAACGTCGCTCTTTTCCCGTACCATATTTCAACACTTCGACAAAAGTAATCGCGATTTAAGAAGTTTTTATTTAAACATTTTATTTTATCTTTTCGAAATTAAAATTTGGAAAATAAATATATCACTGTGCCACATTCCAAAAGTCAATTTCTTATGCTCAAAATTTATCCATGAAAATAGTTTATGTTATGATTTAGGTTGAAGCGATAATGGCAGTATAATTTCCCATCTGTACTTATATACCAAAGCGGAGGCAACTTGACCACAATTCATTTCCCTACAGTAATGTATACAATTTTAACCATATTTAATGCCTATACCGCCAACAATGTGACAGAGCACATTCATACTCAATGACCGTTTTATAGAAATTTTTATGCTTGTATTTCTATCCGGTTCAAATGGTATCCTAAAAGCCAGAAGTTATTTATGACTGCAACATGTTTTAATAAATATGTTTAAATGGAGTTGGTAATGGAAATACAATCAAACTTCTTTATAATTTAAATAAAGAGATCTTCAAATTATTCAAATATATGTAGATGCATACAAATTGTTTGCTACTTACTCATACATATTTGAGGGTTGTTAAAAATAACCTAGCTGTGTGATGAGGAAAAGCATTTATGTCACTTTTACTATGCAATTGCTATTTCACCTTATTTCGCATTCAAATTGAAACCAATAATATCAAACAATAATGAAACGTTAAAATCAACAGGCAGTTAAATGCAACACTCCAGCCTTTGTCTTGCTTCGATAGAAACCTTTTGAAAAGTCTACCCACCGAGTTAATTGTTTTTGGCAAATTGCGAACTGCACAGCAGCAACAACAATTACGAAGCGAATTTAATACAGCTCCACAAAGTGACTTTTTGTCCATAAGCATAAATGGTTTGCACCGTTGGAGTCCACAATTTGAAAGTCACATCTGGAAACATTTGGGTGAGTATGAAAAAACATGAATTACTTATTGTAATGTAGTTCGTTTTGCAAAAGTATATTGGAATAGATATCGTGAGACTAAATTAACTTTGATAAAAGTTTTAATTGAGGCACTCAGATTTAAATATCAAACATACTCAAATAGTACACACCTATGCACTAATTGTTTAATGCATGTACATATAATATATAAAATGTTAACGCAATCGTACCGTCTGCTCTCACATATATTATATGGTACACAATATGCGGAGCCTACTCAGATTCAATGAATGAATGCGTATTCCGTATGAGGTATGAATAATCAGATTTAGAGTTTATAGTTCCTATATACTGTATAAATGAAAGCTTTCGAACGTTTGAATATGAACATGGTTATCTGTTGCAATATACATAGTATATTGCATAATTTAAAATTCCTTAACATTACAAATGTAGTCAATAGTCCGCGTTCTTGCTTGCATGCTTGGTATTGATACGTCCTTTAACCCGCTTACTTTTGGTTAATAAAGACTTCAAATAGCATTAATCTGACATATGCGAGACGTTTTTGATCTCATCAGGTTAAGCATATAGTAGTAACCGCATCACCACTCTGAGGGTGACAAGGGTTCGTACCACATACGCATTTCCATATGTATTATTAATAGCGAATTTTTATGCATTTGTATGTATCCAAACAGCGGAAAATCTGCCAACAAGCCTATGGTGTTTAGTGTAAATTCGCTATCGATTTTATATTCACATTCACATCTACCACCCAACATCCCTTGTACTTGAACTGTCAACATTTCATATGATGGGAATAAGGCGAATGTTCCATTTATTGGCAACGATTCTCATGCGTATGGGGGAAATAGTAGAAAACAGATAAAAACTCCAGAATATAAAGTGGCTGAATTTGCAGAAAAATTCAAAAATTGATATTGCAAGAAACGCAAATTTAACAGAAAATATTTCGCTAGTGGTTGGGAACATATGCAAGCTTTTAGAGTTATGTAGTGTATACTCGTAAGTAAATAGCTGTAAATGAGGTTGATTAAAGTTTAACAATACTTTAATTGGAGCTTTAAAATCCTAAAAGATTGCAACTGCCTATAAAAACGTTAAAAAATCTCCTTATCCCAAGTATTCATTAAATAGTGCCTAGTTTCTTCAAATTAGCTTGAAGTAACGAAAATTTATATTATATAGTTTTTTGCATTCGTCATATGAGGTTTAAGGGATTAAATTTCTTAGATATATCCAATTTCAGCTCATGGATACTATAAAAAGAGAAACTGTGAAGAGAGAGAACTAACGGCTTCTAAAGGCTAATAGAACATTTGAAGTGATTTGAGGCATTTTCCGAAGAGGTTTGTCACATATCAGTAGTATTTGCAGCAGATTTCTTTCGACCCTTTTAATGAAGTTTGGACTTAATTTAATAAAACAAAGAAGTAGGGCTAATGATATTAAAAACTCGTGTACTAACTCCACTCCAGTCATAAAACTCAATTTAATAATTTGGTTTTGTTGAAGTCGCATCAATAACCTTATTAAATGCCTGCACATCGGGTGCGCCTATACTGGTACTCATTGTTGGCTTAAATATCCAACTAAACACTACAAAAATAAAGATAAAATTTAAATACAAGTTACCGTTCACTCATTCTCATTTCATGTTTGGTACACGTTGTTGGCGACTGTTATGATGATTTCGCACCACTCTCGAAACCACATCACCACTTTAACATCCAATATCGCCGGCACAAATTGCGACGATGGCCCTCTTGATGATGAATGAACGTTTCACGAACGACATACTACCGTCCCTCTGTCTGCTGCTGCTGCAACATTGACCGTTTCGCACGGGGCACGTAATTTATGGCACCATATCGCAACATGCCTCCACTGCTATGCTCAAAAACACACCACTGTCACCTGAAATTGCAAAAACAACAACGAGAGCAAAACATTCATACTGTTACTATAATGGCGCCTGACAACGAATTCAACAACTTGAAATCTTGTGACATGCATAAACCACCGGCCGTTGAAAAACGGACTGGACCCGGACTTGTGTGTTTACCACAGGCTGGGATAATTGGAGTGATTTTACGCTTTGCAGTGTTACATGCGGCAAAGGTGTACAACAACGGTTTCGCCGTTGTCTGCTCGATAATCCGATGGTGAATTTCAACATGCACCTAAACCTGAACGCGGCAACTGACGCTGAGGTGGACGATGACGAGGTTGTCGTGGACGAGCTGAGCAGTGCGGGCTTTGAAAACACCGAATTGCTAGACAATACATTAGGAGACTTCAACAGCGCAGACTTTGATACTGCGGCAATGATGGACAAAAATGATAAGGATTATCAAAGGCAGCCAATTGCAGAGGATAGCAGCGACAATTTACAACTGCGAAAACGAAAAACAACCATGAAAGTTTCCGCCGAATTTGAAACTACTCTAGGGGTTGATACTTCTTTTGCTACAGTTGCAGACGTTGTGACATCAAAAGTACAATCAGATCGCGAGATTAATGCGGTGCCAGAATCTAATTTGCTGAAAAGACTGACTCAGCGAGCCCCCCCTACACCGGCAGTAGCAATCGACGCAAGAACAGCTAAAACCAATAATATTGACCGAATTGATTATTCCAAAGGCAAAAACCAAAACAACATCGACGTATTGGTGCACAAATTCGAAACTAATCTCCAAGTAAATGAAGCCAGTTTTCTCAAGAATGACCACCTGAAAGTAATTGACAATTTTGCAAATAAGGCAACGAAGGATGAATTGAACAAAAAAACTACAATCGAAGTGCTATCGAAGAATATAAAGGAACGTCAGCATATACGCCGAAGACCAATGAAAAACTATTCCACTATGTTTTGTGAAGGTTACAACATAGAACAGCGAAATTGTAACACTTTCGATTGCAGCGGTAAGTGACGAAGTATACCCACATTTTAACTAGGCCAAGGTAATGAGAATGCCTTACACTACTTCGCAGCATGGCTGATCTGTAGTATTTTCCATGCGCTTTCCTCCATTGCTTTGCATGGTGGACCGCTGCTCATAAGCTTCGAAAAAGTTTCAGCATTTTTTGAACTCTGGCCACAATCAGCAGACTTCGGTTCTTCTGTAGTTGATATATGGCACATATCTCTGATATCCCTGGCTTTTTTTTACTTTTTCCAATTCTATTTTCCATTGGGTTTTTCGTTTACT
This sequence comes from Bactrocera oleae, assembly GCF_042242935.1. Classification (NCBI taxonomy): domain Eukaryota; kingdom Metazoa; phylum Arthropoda; class Insecta; order Diptera; family Tephritidae; genus Bactrocera; species Bactrocera oleae. The sequence goes on from NC_091536.1 coordinate 22,900,093, forward strand.
TTTTTGCCAAACGGTGAAAAGTGTTACAAATCCCTGTCTTTGCTCATTCTAGATGACATAAACGACTTATTAAAGTTTTATAAAAAGTTCCTTATGCCGGAGGATGCTTCAAGCCCCGCTACAGTTCCATTGCAATCATCTGCCGGAACGTCGATGGCAGTTGATGGACATGCCACATCAACAGCTACCACGATGGAATCAGGCACCGTGACAGTTAACTTGGTTGCCAATGCGGCTACAACAGGCGCCACATTAGCTACTAACAAGAGAGATGCCTCCATTTTGAACGCTGATATCAGAGCCTCTGGCAGCGGTGCGATAAATGCAAATACTTTTGGCAGCAAAGCGACTATTGGCAACAATGCACCTTCGACGACGCCAGCAAACATGGGCTACATACGTAGTTGGCGGAATCCACTGAACTTTACGATAATGCTGACCTTACGAGTTCGAGTAAGTATTAATATTTATGCCTGATTTATTCTTTTCCAAAGGGGATTTCAGTAAAATATATGAATGCATGCATTAACTCCTTTAAATTGCTACAACAAATGTACATACATATGTACGTATCTTAGCATCCATCTTATACCGGTGTCCAAAAATGTTGTATAATATGCAAAAAAAATAATTTGAATGTAAAAGCTAAAACAAAGTAATCCAGTTGAATGCCAAATAGATGAGCATGTGAATACCTTTTAAAGATGGTAGAACCCTCACGCTTAACAAAACCTAAAAATACTTAAAGTGCAGAAAGTCTATAAATAAATGAGTCAGAGGAATAAATTTTACACCCGAGATGATAGGAGAAAGCTTTATGGTGAGGGCAAAGTAAGTTTAAATTTGAATTAAACATAGTTGAGCATTAAGCGATGAAAAATAAATCCGCTAGTGCTTTTTAAGTTATTTACTTGCAACACTGGAATGAAGTACTCTAAGGCAGGTGACAAAAGGTAATGTAAAAGTCCCGTGTCAGCACCTGTCACAAACACATGCATATAAATATTCGCATTGCATCGACTCTTTCTGTAGATTGTTTATTATTTTTGTTGATTTCCTGAAAATGTTTTTCATATGATAAAGCGTTTTATATTTTATTTATACACACATGCAAATATTTTTCACCATTTTACACCGTTACAACTTTCCAAATGCATCGTTTGTGATGTATGTCTTGCAACACGCTCCGCACAGAACGACAGTAAAACCGCAACGACCATTTTCTCCATACGCAATGCCACCCACAATATGTATTTGGAATCATGCAAGGACGGTTTGCGATTGTATCTAGAGCGAGACGGCACCACTGAAATGCTGCCAGTGAAATTTAATTTATACGATTTTCGTTGGCATCAAGTGGCCATCAGGTGAGTTACATATACATACCTATATATGGATAGTCTATAAATAGCTGAAATATCTTTTGTTTTTATTCGAATTTTGTGTGTTTGTGTGAGGAGGATTGGGCTTAATATTAAGGTTGGCCTTTTGTTTTAAGTTTGACTAAATCCATACGGGGGGTTATGTTTTTTTTTAAGAACTAAGCAAATAAATATTTAAGTTTTCCGTATATGTGCTGTAGAACATTGAGTTCCCGAAACAGAACATAAAACAATCGAAACATGACGGCATGCAAATATGGGTTCACAACAAATAAAGATATTATCTAAGCTTTAGATGGCTAACGTATGTATGTATGTATAATGCTATACTTAATGTCATATATATGTATATTGATTATATCGTCTATCTGTTTTACAAAATTCATCATTTTATTCCTTACTCTCATTCATTGCGTTCATAGAAATAGCATTTACGTGTATGCGAAATAAAGAGAGGTGAAGTGTCCTCTTACTATAACCAATTCAAATGTAGCAAATTCATGACTCATGATTCATGAGCATTATGTGAATAAATGAGGCATCAGTCAAGTCAACAGCATACAAAAAAATATTGCAACAGTTCGTCATACCCAATATTTATTGAAATTGTATAAATTGTTACACGATTAATGTCGCTTCGCGCCGCTTGATGCCTTAGTATGCCAGGCATACATTCTCTACACACTACCTATATTTAAAACCGCTACTGGAGTGAATAAACACGGCGTATATTTTTCGCTTTTGTTTCACCGCTGTATAATTGCCTTTTCTACATCTAACTGTTGCACAAATTGCCCTTTTGCGTTGCAATACAAGCCAATTTTTTTATAGTTTCGAGCTTTATTTTATTTCACAGCTATATAAGAGCAAATACATATGCATAACTTTTCAGTACTTTTATATGGTTTTTGTTCGACTTTAAATTACATTTATCTCTTTCGCTTTATTATTTCATGCGTGCCTCCTTTCCGCACTTGCCACGGATATAATTGCAGCATACAAAATGGCGATTTCATTTCCATTTATACCGATTGTTCCTGGACAAACAGTTTTGTTGTGTCGAAGCGCCTTTACACGCTGCCACTGGATGCCGATGTGGAAATTGGACGAGGCTTTAATGTGAGTTTTGGGACGCATTCCGTCACACATAAATGGTGCCGAAATTGCCCTCAAGAGTATATTTATGGTTTTATATAAGAAATTCATTGCTGTATTTTGGCAAAAAGCTTCAACCAGCCATATTTATATATGTAACATTAATATATTAAAATTATATATTCTTTTATGAGAAATCATCATTTAATCAACGCATTACAAGAATAATATTGATAATGCATTATTATTATATTATACAAGTAATATACAATATTTGGTCGGGATAATTCTTAAAATTTTCCCATATTGAAAGGCACACAACATATCCGCAAATCTTTCCAAGTTCACACTCTAATGGAATATGCATAAGCCAGATGCATATTTTTGTTTGCTCATATTCAAGATCTCTCAGTATCAAGGCCAAAAACTTATTTCTAGAGTTTTAGATGTATTATTTTAATTACTATTGAGTAACGGCAATTTAAATTCAATTATAATGAGCAGGCAAGCGTAATTAAACTAATCAGAATAAAATATAATGGGGCTTAAGTATAAAGTTTATTTTTGTTCTCAAGCATTAAAATTAAAAAGAAAATTATATTTTTCTTATTCTCTATTTTTTTATAATATTACACAAATCAAATGTATTACAATACACAAAAGGGCGAACTGCAACAATTATTGGTGCTGCCCGATAACCAGGAACGACATCAATGCTCCAACAAACGTACATCAATAAATGAGGTAAAACGATACATTATCGACACGTTCATCGACGATTACGGCAACTAGGATGAGCCAGGTGGATAATTGCAAGACTTGCAAACAAATCGGCGGAATGTCTATATGCAAAACGAATACGCCAACTTACCATAAATTATGTGGAATTAAATGTGACGTAATGATCGAAAGTGAAATGCTTGCTGAGTGCAGAAGTGAAAGTAATTAAGAATTAATATTGTGATTCATGTGTGTCCTAAAAGAAAATTAAAAGTGTTTAGTTAATAAACCGATTTGTTATAAAAGTTGAATTAATCACTATAAATAAGCCGTAAGATCAAAATAAGTGTATGACGATTAACCAAAAATATAGAAGTCGATCGAAGTCTTACAAGAAACTTTGACATAAAACAATAACTACTGTAACATGTTTGTTAAGCTCTAAGTATAACTAAGCATAAGAATTCTCATATACTACACTTAGAATGTAACAAAAAATGTACACTTGCATATACACATTTGAAATATACACATATTCATACGTACATATTATATATATATATATGTATATGTTTAGTAATTGAGATATCATCTGACGTAAAAAATACCTATTTACACAAGTGGTAGAAAGGCGCCATGCAGGAAGGGTAAAGAGCAAATGTTACTCTTGTCAATCTGCGAGTATGCTTTAAAAATCAGTTCAATTTCGCACATGCTCTAGAAGCATTTTAAAAGAAATAGTCCTAACTAAGTAATATTAACCTTAAGTAGTTTAACCGGCTATTTCTTCAGGCAGACTAAATACATTATTCTTACATAATAAGATTATTCAAAGTTTTACTTTACATCTGACAAAAAGCCTCTTACGAATTGCTCTCATTCACATAGCACACATTTGTATATTCATAGTTTCGTAGCACCATTTAGTTTGCTTCCTTTGCAGGCTGACTGACTGGCTGGCAAGCTTCGTCGGCCGAGTTTCGCGAAACAAAAGTTGCAATTGTCATCGTTAAGCGCAATGAAAGCGAAAAAAGAGAATACAAATTAGTGCACAATAATTGCCAATGCTACAATAAGTAATGAAACTAAGTGGGCAATGAAAAATTTCCCATATACATATGTTTACATACACACAGTATTATGCCCTATATATATAAATATAACATATACTTTCGTAACCATATACCATACATACATATGATAATGAAAAAGTTGCCAAATAAAAGGAGAAAAAATATTCGGACTGACCAGAAAATATTTTATTTCATTCATAAAATGACCAGTTAGGTAAGTTGTGATTAACGTACAAAAATTAAACACGTTTTTCATGGTGCGATTAGTGAGTGCAATTGCTCTCAATAATTGAATCAAACATATTAATTTTACGTACTGTATATTTTTAATGAGTAAGTCAATTATGGCAAGTACACAGTCCGACGCTATTCACATGTATATGTACATATAAATCTGCTAACTTTCAGCTGCTTTTTCCAGTCATTGCTTATTACAAACTCAACGGCATTCGTCACTCAATTATTCTTAATTTTGGGAATCCACTGTAAATTACTTCATGTATCACAACCAAGAATAGTTCTCTCGCTGCTAATCCGCTTATTTCTAAATAACTTTGTCATTTTATCTGGATTCCAGCCGCTTGAATTTGATTAATGAAATTAGGTTATATAATATACTATAGTTAGAAAGAAATATAAGTTGGCATTAAGTACATACCGCTTACTTATTTGTAGTACGGAGAGTTATATAATATTTTTTGACCATCGACAGCTTCCTTAATAAGCATTTAGACGTAAAAGCATTTAATAACAATCAACAAATGCCTCAGCGCGAAACATTATTTCAAACGCCTTTCAGCGAAACTTAATTTATTTTCCTTATACATACAAGTTATGGCATACCTATGTGAGATAACAAAATGGTTATGCGAAATACTGCGCAACAGCATGAATTATGATGATATTTGTAGAACAAGCATCATCTTTTTCGCCTGCGTAAAACTAAGTTAAAGAACAAGTACAAGATGTTCGACTGATGGCACATGAATTATCGTGTTACCATCATCGTCTTTCGCAGACACTTTGGATGTCAACGTCTTGTGTACGAATGCGCCGAGCTTAATTGAGTTGGTGGTGAAGTTCGGCGCCAACTATTATCAGCAGCCAACCATCCGGTGCTGGTAGGCAATTTCAGTGGCTGGAAAAAGTCGTTGACAGCAGGAAATTCATCACCGTGCTTGATGCGACATTTCCTGTCGTCTTCCAGTATGACAGAATGAAGCCGCCTGCGGCTGCTTGCTTTGAATAAAATACTCAAATAGAGAGATTCACAGTTGCCAACTCTATGATTTTGTTGCTAATCGCTTCAGCTGCCAGCTTACAAGTTCTAAAACAAATAGCGACAAAATTATTCTCCTGCTCGAAACTGCTCACCGCGTCGGAAAAGGTAAAACGGAAAACGCTCATCTGCGGCTTGTAATCGTCCAGGAAATTGTGGCACTTGGTATCCGTACGGGAAGATGCGGACCCTTAGCGTATATAGAGGAAAAAATCAGAACTTATAGAAATGAATGAAATAACATAACAATATAATTTTATTCCTCTATGGTAAGAAAAGGACATGATCAGACATCAGATTCAATAATACAAGGGCATATAAACCGCAATTTATACTAAGTGTTTTCACTCATAATGTCAAAATCAGATGTCAAAATCAGATGTTTATTCCAAAATGAATAACTTTACACAATAATTAGTAATACAAGTATGCATAATTTTGAAATTTTATTGCCTGCGGTATGCAAAACAGGTCTCTAACCTAAAAGCAAGCACAACATAGTGTAAACTTTCCAACAAAGATCTTGTATTTTACATATCCTTTTTTACTGTCAGTATTATCTGTGTCTTACTAAGTTATGAACCGACCTAACTTCACGGACTCTCTTTTTTACATCTAGTACAGTTATAGCGTTACTGTGAATGAGGTTGTATAGTAGAAGACTGCGCAATATTCAATGTATTGTTCGCACTGTAAGGTAACAAATTTGAAATAAATTTCTAGCATGGGCCAGATTACGAATGTAAGATAGAACTGCAGACAATTTTTGGACAAACAAATCCCCACACTAATTTAGATTATTCCCACATTATTGTTGCGGTAGTTTTATATATCCATATAAGAGAACACAACTTCCTCCAAACCCTAAAAAGATTAATTGAAGAGTTAACACCAATGACATAACAAGTAGTAAAGTATAAAGTCTAAACTTCCATTACAAGCCTTAGTAAGCCAGTTACATTTTTTATTGAAAGTGCTTTATCGTGGCCCTAATATTGCTACTCCTTTTTACAGCAACGAGGACTTTGATTTGTCACTAGCATTTTCATATAAATTAACATCTTGATCCTTTGTCAAATCACTGGAGCGTTGCAGTTGTCGTACATGACTGCGTATTAAACTCACGCGCGCACAAAACTCATTTTCAAACATTAAATTCCACATTCCAGGCTCATGCATTGGAATGCTTAGGGAGCACAGGAGGAGCTGCCCATTCGCCGGAGCCTACGATTCCAGATAGCAGTGAACGCAAGACACACAAAAACACGTACGCATACCGACGCTCATATATTTACCATATATGCACAGGCATGATTATATGTTTTTACAGGAGATAACCGTATTGATGCCAGCGTTGTTCGCATGCAAACACACATATGTACATAGAAGAGTGTGTGAGTTTTAGATGCATTGTCAAGCGCCATCGTGAGGGTAAAGTGCAACACCCAACGCAAGAATTTGTCGGCAACCTCTTTTATTTCTGCTATGTACTCATATTGTCGTAAACATTAAAAGCATTTGTTGTTCTTTTGAACTGAGCAAAAGCAAAAAGCACTAACTTTAAACTTTAAGGTTATATGCTGCGATAGTGGCTAAAGTTCTTGTGTGGGTATCGCTTTTAAATATTAAGTACTCGGTTCAGACCACGATTTTAAATTCGCGCCACATACACACATATACAAATGTAAATATATTTACATTTCTTTGTATATATGTATGTATGTTGGTTATAATTAAGTATGCTTGTATTTAAGGTATAATTGTTTATACAAAAGTACTTGTATTCATTACTACCGTACTCACTTTTCTTATGATTGATTATGTCGATTTATTTCCAATTGAACAAATTGAGAATACTTTGCGCTTATTTCTGATTGAATGACAGACTCTTTTGGCAAGAAAATATTTCGAAACACTCTTCATTAGTTTAACGAGATAAACATTCTAAGTACTTTTCGAAAAAAATATTAGTAAAAAATTTGAAAATCGTAGATTTTTTCCTTTAATCGGATTTCATCATCATTGCATTTTTTCATGCAGGTCGCCAAGCCGTGTTGACTTAAAAAATATGTGTACAGTCAAACCTGAGTAAGAGAGAACTGGGTAAGTGAGAAAACTCTGTAAGTGAGAATAATTCTCAAGTCCCGAACTTTGACCTCTCAAAAACCTCTATGAGTGAGAAACAAAAACCTCCATCAGTGACAGTCGTTTTTCCCACTCTGATCTCTTTAACTGAGAGCTTCTTTTGTATTTACCTCTATAAGCAACAATTTTCCTATGTATGACTCATTCTTTTTTTTTAGAAATCACGAGCTTTATTTAACTGTATTAACTTACACAAGCATTTTTCCTAATTTATAAATTGTATTGCTTCTGAAGCAACACCCCAGATGACGACGAGATTTATCGAAACTAAAAACCTACAAAGTATTTTGTCCTCCCTGGAAGTCTGCTGAAACTCCTTATATATCCAGTGGTTTCCCTAAAAGTAGCAAGAACCCCCTCGCCTTAATTCAACTACATGTCGAAGAAGTACAAAAAGGAAGCAAAAGATCTGGCTAATATGTTACTGTGAGGGTTCAAAGAAAGTCGAAAACACCTTTACTATTACTTCAGAAGCTAAGGAACTAAACAAAATTGCGCTTTTGCCTAACTACACAATATCGTCACTTCGGAAATAACAGCAATTGAAGAAGCCGCAAAAACCCAAAAGACCGTAAACTAATAATTTACACAGACAGTCGCTGTTCAATAAGTATTTTTTTAAATGCTATAAAATCATCGAATATTAGCGATATCCTCATCCATAGGGTCAAAGAGACTCTTATACGAGGCAACATAAGCACTTTATATGGTATACTCATGTAAAAATTACAGATAACGAAAACGCCGATCAAATGGCAAAGGTCGCACACACTCACCCTACCATTTTAATCAACAGCTACACCGAAAAAGCTGTAAACAGGTGCCACGCCGACTTCATTAAAACGCAACGTGTCTCTAATTATGAGGATAAATTTTACAAACAAAACACCAGCAACGTGTTATGACGAGACTTAAACACGGTCATACCAAACTAACACACGGACGCCACCACTTTGCCCGAACTGTAATGATACCCTAATCATGCAACACCTAAAAAACTGCGATACATCGGTACATCGCAAAATGTAGCAAACACCTACTTATCTTCAATACCATTAAAATTAATTTTAAATTGAAATGTACACATACGAAAATTAATATGTTTCTACACAAAATGGGATGGATAACTTAGTAACCAGTTCCCCTAGTTTCCTAGTTTAAATAAAATATAAAATATATTAATATATATAAACTAATTTTTTTACTTAGTAATACCCAGAGTTTGCCGTATGGTGTTATTATAGTCAAACCGCTCTGATCTGCAACCTTAGTTTACTCCATAATATTTCTCTTCGTTATTCATCTCAAACAATGGGTAACTGGAAGCGGAATAACCACTAAATAAATGTAGACAAGTTAAAATGCGGCAGAAGTTTAATTTAGTTCTCTTGTCACTTGTAATTGTTTTTGCCCTATTTCCACATTTAATGCAATTATTAACGCTCACTAACTTTTACTTCCCTCTTCTGTTGGAGATACCACAGAACTTTGTCTTCGAATTTTCCACTTTAAAAGTTTTTTGCGTTAATTCGTTAGCTCTCATCTTTATTAGTATACCACAGGCCTTTTCTACAAATACCGTTAGCGCATCGAAATCAGCCTCTTCATGAGAACAAGCCTTTACGCTCCGCCTTGCCTACCCACCCCATTTCATAATTGGCCATTGTTTGTCCCCCATTTGGCTTATGACAAAGTTGGCAACAAAGTAATGTGTGAAAATTAAATGCCACATATGGTTGCACTTTCCCCCTAGGCTAAGATGGTCGTCCATGCACTCTACACATACAATGCAGTTTGTGCACTCAACTCTTCAATGACCTCGTTGCTGGGCAACAAAGTATCGCTTTAACGGTTTCGGCAATAATACCAGCAAACACAGAAATAAACAGCAACAACAATGTCATGCTGCGTTATTTCAAAGTCATAGGCTTCTTATATATGATTTTTAGTTGTTTTGTAGCAAATATACACTGGGTTGATATTTCCCACAATTTTAAAGCCTTCTCAGCACCGAGACTATTACTTCTATGTACCTACAGATATATGTGTACGCTCAGCAGCCTCCTAATAGGTATGTACGAGTGTGTATTTGAGTAAGAAGTACAGAGAAAAGGATCGCTGGCGGCATGCTACAACAGAAACCTTCTAAAACAATAGTGCTGTTTTCTTTTTTGTTGCACTCATTTGAGTATCTACATAGTACGTACATACATGCCTTCGTGCGTATGAGCTTTACTTTGTTGTCATTTAAGTGCACATTTTAAATGAATATTTGCTTTAGTGAAATCACATTGATATTAATCCCTGCATATACATACCTCATATAGTACATCTATGCGTTTTTGAGTAAAATTTTGATGTGTAAATGTATTTCCATATACCTGCCATATATACTTATAGCTAACACGCCTGATCAACAATTGTTGATCAATAATGAACTTCGCGAAGAATGGGCACATCAGTCAACTCAGCAGAGGAAATCCATCAATGCATGCCCTATTTAAATTAAGACCATTCTGTTGAATGATTGCCTTTAATTTCAGGACAAACAGGCTTTGAAAGAAACCGATGGAGATACGTATACAGTTTTGCGAGCGCAATAATTCTCTTCGCGCACAATTTATCGATCCATTCATTATAATATTATTCTAGAAGACCTGAGAGACAAACGCCCGCATCTATAAACAGATTTAGAGAACATTGTTCCCGGAAATGCTGCATTTTCAACTCCATCACTTCAATGCACAATGACGAACTTAGGAAAGATAAACGAAAAGCAAGTACCATTTACTTCCCAAATAATATTTTTAGAGAATGCTAATACGGTCCTGGATAATGTGTCACACTAAATTCGGGAATGACCACATTTGTCTATCGATACGGTGAGCCTGAACGGCGACTTACCAAACAAGTTTATACACACTTAAATGCCCAAATATCTATACTACAAGTATAAATCATATATATTAAAGTTGTCGATTTCTGTCACGAGTGTATCGAAGTATCACCACTTTAAACAGTGCAGACGACTTTAGGGAACCAGTGATTTATAGCCCTTTTACCGCTGCCACATTTTGGAACACAGAAAGAAAATTTTATCGAGTTCGATATGTTTGTTATGTAGGCATTTGTTTGTAATTGTAAATGTCCAATTCATTTTAATAGAATAACTGTTAACACTAAAACTGTTATGTTCAAAAGAAGATTTTATTGATTGGATAAAATTGGATTTCTCGGAACTTACTTAAGCGGTAGAATGGGTGTATGCATAATAGCAAAAACCAAATTATATCGAGATACTATTACATATGTATCCAAATTATATACATACATATATACTTATTCATATCCATACGTTTATGTAACACGTAACAACAACGCTCGGACTACGTATGAATTTTCCAACGGTCGGCTTGACTCCATATTGCATATCTATCAAAATAAATATTTAGTTCTATTTTTCCAGTGTATCTAACGCCAAATTACCACAACGTGCTACTTATGTAGCCGACGGCACTCCGGAGCTCGGTAAACGAGGGGAAAGTGTTTTCAAAACTAGCAAACCATTTAAGATTTGCGAATCTTAGAGCGAGTTCTCACTCACGAAGCGAACACATAACAAAACACACGATATCAAAGTGCAAGTGCAAGTAAATTGAGCCAAATGTAGCATGCCAACATACAGCGTAACTAGATGGCGTGGAAAAGTGAAAAGTTAAAAGGAGACCAAAGTTTCCGTACAGTTTAACGCTCTCTTGGCCATAAAACTTGGCACGTTTATCAGCTGGACAATCAGCGAACGGATATCAAAGACTCAGGATGCAAGCAGTTAAGGTGCAAACTTACCCATACAGATACATATACATACATACATATGTATAGCACAACACACTCTTGCGTACATTAACAAATAGCGAGCATCGCAGAAACCAAGACGACTACGACGGACAAATGACGAAACTTGGCGAAGAGTAGCAACACTCCATTTACTTATATATATTTTGAGTAGTATTTGTTAGTAAACCAATGCCAATACCGCCAACACGGAGATAAATTGCTTGCAATTTTCGTATTCTAACGGAAATTTTTCTTCATTCTCTAGCAGAAGACGAAGTCAGTTTTGCAAAAAGGCAAGCAACAAACTAAGAGGCGACTAAAAATCACCATTTGAAGAGGAAAAGTGCTGGTGGAGAAGCCGAGGTTCGACAGTAGGATAGATCAACTAACTCACCTCAGGGTTATTTCACTGTTTGCCAGTTGGTTAACACTTACCTTTTTGGTTGACTTTAGCTCTGTAGAAAGACGTACTTGAAGCTTCGTTATATATTGAAGGGACTAAATAAACTGGTGCAATATCAACTGCATTACTCTACTCATGTACCTGTAAATACATACGAGTATATAGTAGGTAGCACTATGGTGCTTGCAGAAGCTACTAACTTTCTGCTTTCTTATACCAATTCGGGGTATTGTGTGAGTATGCAACGTTTCCGCAAAAAATGTATATACATACATACATACGAGTATGTGCCTGTCTGAGAGGTAAAATAAATAATTGTAAGTGGAATTGTCGTACGAGGTACTCTTCAAATGGATACCACAATCAAGTGATATAATGCGGTTAAAACAGTAAATGGAAAAATGGATATAAATCAATTCAAGAAAAATATCAAAGGCGATTATGGTTTTCTGTACTGGTATGTGTGAACGACCGCTATGCCTTCGCCATAATTTTGTTGATTGAGAGTGTGACCATGAATGAATGGAATGAATGAAGTCGATTACAGCACTATTCCGCACTTGCTGTGAAATTCAATCATTGTTGGCATAAAATGTAAATACGACCAATCCTAGCGCTTGCGACGCTAATACGAGTAAGGGTGTGACGTATACGTGAATATCTCTCTAAAGCGGAACGAATTTTCGTACATGTGCCCTTTCATGAATCATGTTTGTGTAAGGGAACATATGTACTAACATATGTATGTATGTCAATGGTGCAGATAGTAGATTAATTTATATATTACCTTTTTATACCCTGAACAGGGTATATTAAGTTTGCCACGTTGTTTGTAACACCCAAAAGGAAACGTCGGAGACCCTATAAAATATTATATATCAATAAATGATCGGCATGATAAGCTGAGTTGATTTTGCCATGTCTGTCTGTCTGTCCGTCTGTCTGTATATATATACAAACTAGTCCGCCAGTTTTTAAGCTATCGATCTGAAATTTTGCACCTGTCCTTTTCTCACTAAGAAGTTGCTCATTTGTCGGAACGGCCGATATCGGACCACTTTAGCATATAGCTGTCATACAAACTGAACAATCGGAATCAGAACTTGTATGGAAAACTCTTTTATTTCACGAAGTATCTTCACGAAATTAGGCATATGTTATTGTCTAAGGCAGCAATGTAATATCCGAATAAATTGTTCAGATCAGATCACTATATTATATAGCTGCCATACTAATTGAACGTTTGGAATTGAGTTCTTGTAAGGAACCTTTGTATTTGTGCCGAAGTAAACATTTTTTTTTTGTTTTCAACTAAGAAACGCATCTAAACTAAAAGACGACTTAAGTTATTCAGTAAACAGATATGGACAAGCTTGGATATAGAAAGTACATAAAGCCTTTTAAAGTTAAGACTAAAATAACATCTACATATGTATATTACCAATCGGCTCTACTCACCGACCGAAAATGACATTTTATGACATTTTAATGTTAAGTTACTATATAAGATACACATATATGTATCACTCAATCAGACGTTTACCAAATTGATTACGTAGTAGAAATCAATTGTGTGGAAATTTTAACACAACGATTTGATAAACTACCCTCCGGCAGTCTACAATGCTACACAACTGCTTTGCAAAATCTGTTGATAGAATGTCAATACTAAATTGCTCAGCTCTATTACTGCTAATTGCAATGAGTGCTGCCGCTAGTAGCAAATAAAACAAATAAGCGCAAATTAAAACGAAAAGCATGTTCAATGGATTTGTACAACATTTTCAAATCCAGTAATCCAATGAAGCAAGTAGAAATTCCAAGAACTTTCAAACCTGTTACCACTTGCTGGCCTCCAAATGGGTATCGGAAATTTCACCCTACCCGAAAATCCAAAGAATAAATATTATCAGAAAATAACAAAATGGTCAAATATATTTAAATTAAAAGCGAAAACGTAAGCGGTAGAGGAAAGATAGTCAAACCCAACTACAAATTGTGGGTAAAGAGAGGAGAGAGAAGAAGAGAAGAAAGTGCAAAGCTGGAATGGTAAAGTTTTCATTGAAATTCACTAAAAAGGACTTCATCATTTATCAATTATTTGCATTGTGCTGAAAAGGACACAGTACTATCTCAAAAAAGAATTAACAAAAAGCACTAAGAAGAGAGCGTGGTAAAGTTCTTGTGAATAAGATAGAATTCAATATATTGAGTGGTGAGTGCTGGTTTCACAACTGTTGGGCGCTTAAATTAGTTTGCTTTACAAAATTGCGGGCAAAGTTTAGCCTCAAAATTGTGTTACATATATAATATGCTTACACTAAACGTAACGATGAAGATACGCTATGACTGAAAAGTAGATCATTATTGTTGAATGCAGTGCATACATATTACATACATATGTATATTGTGTATATTTGATGTTATGTGCTTTATTAGCTGAGAAATCAGTTTAGTGGTGTAGAGAACTCTGAACTTTATCAGTCTCACTACTAAATAAAAAGTTACTGCAAAAGCATATCAAATTGAATGATTTCCGCAGCAAGAAGCATTTTTCTAAGAGGCAAATATTGATTTCAATGCCTTTTTCGCTTTATTGAATCTATCTACTTCTTCAAGTGGGTGCAGATGTTGGCAATCTACCCACGCGTGCCATATTCATGCTGCAATTATAAGCAATTTGAGCTTATCACCGCTCTGTACATACATACAGATATACCCTAACGACTAATGCTCCTATAACTGGCGCACAGCTTTACACAAGGTAGTAGTGATTTGTAAAGCTATCGGCCAATATTAAAGCCAATATAGCCAATGTCATCGCTCAAATTTAACCGAATCTATAAAGTAATGCTTTCAGTTTTTCGACCTTTCAAAAGAGTAGCAGCCAACAAAAAATAAACTTTGTTGCCTGAATACGAACATAACGCTCAGAAATCCGTTCAACAATTAAAATCTCAATCGTAATATTTATTTTTAGGTTAAACAAGTAATGAAGGGCTAAGTTAGTGTGTAACCGAACATTTTATACATTTGCAACTTGGAAGAATTAACGGTAGGGAAATACTTTCAGCTGTTGGCAAAACTTTACATTAAAAAATGTTGCGAAAGAATTCAACATTCATTTGGTATTTTATTAAGATATACTATAGCGCATAGACTGACTTAATTTTATTGCTATATTCCACTACGCATCAGCTAAAATTATATTAAAATCATCTACAAATGAGATATATGTGATATTAACCCAACCGTAGAAGCAAAATTTAATAAATGGTATTAAATTTATATGGAAAACGTCAACCAATCGAAATTCATTATATTCGGAATAAAAAATTTAGACCAACTCCATTCATATTAAGCACTTAACCATTAATACAACTTCATACTTATATTTACTTTAAATAGTAAAATTTTAATTCCCATACAACAATAAAAGTTAACCGGAATTTGATGCGCGTTGTGTTGCTTATACGCCATGCTGTGCTCACACTGAAAGCCTCTTGCTTGTGCAAATAGGCATAAAATCAAAAAGATAAATAAGAAGGATATTAATACGCGAGGTCAATAGATACGCCACGCCATGACAATTTATTCTGGAAGTTAGGAAAAACGAATCGAATTTTTTTATTCATCTACATAAGACTAAGTAAATGACGTCTGTATGTTTTTTAGCTTTACACCAGTTTTTCGCAGAATAACGGACTTATAAAAAATGTTAACTTTTTGCTGCAAATTTGATCACCAATCTGTTTATGAAAAAAATTACAATAATAACAAAAAATCGTGCGTGGTTTTATAGATAACATTAGCGTCTAACCCAATATACGAGTATTAGTGTTTGGCTTGCTATTTGGAGCTCGATCCACAATATATATTCGAATAGCCATCGGGGAAATATAACAGTTAAAAATATTAGGTTCCGCTCGATTTAAGCCATACGGTACTGGTTTCGAAAGGTATTTCTGTAATGCTCGTTTAGCAAAATAACATGAATTCGTGAAATGCAGAAAGGAACCAAGTCTAAAACCACAAAAAGGTATAAAACGCAGTAAAATACGATTTAACAGAAACAAATTTATATATGTATACAAAGCATTACAATAAAATTTAATCAAAATGGTGAACGTGCTGAGGGCTCTTCAATTTAGTTATGGCAAGAACGCACATTTTTCCCCTTGCAGCTTTAAGCAAATTGAAGCGTATGTATGCACGCAGAAGAGAAAAAGGAGAAAATATTAAGTATTCATAATTTTCGACAACAGTATTTTTCTTTGTGTTGTAAAAGAATATATTTTCAAGGGCGAAAAGTTGGAGAAAACGAGAATCTCACATCTACATACATTTAACAGGCGTTTTTCGACAGTGTCGTCCCTTCATTTCATTTGAATGAGTTCTGCTATTTAATGTCATCTGTAGTTATGTAGAGTTATACAGTTTTTGCCGAATTAATCTGTGTACGCACACTTACAAACATATACACGTGTACTTGTGAATATTTGCAATATGATTTGATATACTAAAATATTGAACTCCAACGCAGAGTTTTTGTGAAAAAGAATTACGGTTTGCATACATACAAACTCGTATATTCTATGTACGTAGGTAGGTATGTGTGTGATAGTCGTTAAAATGTCACTGCATGCAAGCGTGTAATTTGAGTGTGTTTTATAGCTTTTGGTGAAGTGCTGCCGTGCAAATTCTTGTAAATATGTACATATGTAAATGTGTTGCATATATGTATGTACATCTGCTTAAAATTGCCGAAAGCAGTTCAAATTCATTTTATTATGGTCATCCTTCTAGGTCTACATTATGCCAATATTCGCGCTTATTTTTGATAACTGCCGAAAGTACTGTTAAGTATTAGCAATGTATATACCCACAAATTTAAATACATTTATATTATTTTTATAATACTTTGTTGGTAGTCCTTACTTTCTAGATTTTTTGGTACATTTTCCACCAATTTCTGCACATTTTTATTTGGAAAACCATACCAAAACTTTAGTGATTCATTCTGTCTATTGAGCGTGCGAGTTGGCTTACTTTGAACATGCGCACAATTGATAGATGTGTTGTTGATGGAAATAATTTATATTGAAACAAAAAATGCATTAATTTCGGCTACACCGAAGCTATAGTACCCTTCAGCGGTGCATTTCTTATAGCAACTATATGAATAACTAAATCTGAACAATTTGTTCCGTGATAGCGTTGCCTCGGACAATAATATGCCAAACTTCGTTAAGATAATTTGTCATATAAAACAGTTTTCCATACAAGAACCTAATTTCGATCGGTCAGTTTGTTTATACACTATCGTGGTCGATTTCGGCGGTTAAAAGTTACAAATCAATAGCTTAAAAAATTCGACAGACGGATCAATATAGTATATTTTATTTGAATAATTTACGATAATATTGATAATATGTTTCTATACCCTGAATAGGGTATATTAAATTTGCCACGAAGTTTGTAACACCCAAAAGAAAACGTCGGAGACCCTATAAAATATATCAATAAATGATCAGCATGATGAGCTGAGTTGATTTACCCATGTCCGACTGTCTGTATATACACAAACCCCAGTTTTTAAGCTATCGATCTGAAATTTTGCACCTGTCTTTTCCTCACTAAAAAACTGCTTATTTATCGGACCGGCCGAACTTTTTTATTTGACGAGGTATTTTCATAAAATTCGGCATGGATTATTATTTAAAGCAATAATGAAATCTCCTAATAAATTGTATAGTTTGTATGACTATAGCATATAGCTGCCATATCAACTGAACGATCGGAATCAAGCGCTTGTATGGAAAACTCTTTCATTTCACGAGATATCTTCACAAAATTAGGCATATGTTATTGTCTAAGGCAACAATGTAATATCCGGAGAAATTGTTCAGATCAGATCACTATAGCATATAGCTGTTATACAAATTGAACGATCGGAATCTAGTTCTTGTAAGGAACCTTTGCATTTGTGAATGATTTATAGCTTCGGAGCAACCGAATTTAACGTTATTTTCGTTTGCAAAGCACAACTTCGAATTCCTTTTTTGCCGAATTTATATTTCAATTTCCCAACAGGATTCATTCTTATGGTTATGTCTCCTAACTCCTATTACATATACTTGTATATACATATATATATTTCAGTAAGTATATATACAAATACAAATTACATACCAAATTCACTTTAGAACTCGCATCCTTTGCGATTCTGCAGCAAACAAAAACTCGGCAAATTGTCTGTGAAACTTTTTCATAAAGTCATTTTCATGCTATTTGCCGAAATTACTTGAAATAATAAAAACCCCACACACTGCAAACGGCACATAGATAAATGAAACAAATAAACGTTTAAATACTGACATACATGCATAGATACATACGATCTCCATACCTACTCCACCAGTTCACCATTTACCCAACAACTATTTTTAAAAACCCCGCTCCTTACTTTCAGAATCAGAGCATACACTCGCGAAATCAGGACAACGCCTACAATGATATGTTTTTTCTCAAATGAAATGTTTTTACTCGTTAGATATTTTGCAAATAACAAAAACTTTTTATATAAAAACTTTTGTAAACAATTGTCAGACATCAAAACCCCGCAAAAAATTCGAAAGGCAGCCAAGCGAATGCCACCCACCGTAAACGAGCATTGTGTGCTACTTACCTTCAGCACTCGTTACGCATCGGCAGCATCACACTCACTGCGACGAACAAAATATTATAATAAAGAGGTAGTTAAATGCAAATACCTAATACTTTGGACAAAAAGCACTGATAACATCTGCCTCAGTCTCATGCGGATGGACTTCTGAGCGTCCAATTTGAATTTAGCTACTTGCTTGCGACATCCGGCATTTTCACACGACATTACAATAACCAAAACCAGAACAATTTTTTAGAACCATGTCTTTGTGAATTTAAAACAATAACAGATGTGCTGTGCCAATACTCTACTCTAATGGTTCGATCACCTTGTCGTTCTTACTCATCACTTCAGTCCTTTCATTTTCTTTTGCTATGGCAATAGTACTATACTTATTCAAAAACTTGCATCATAAGCCCTGGAATGAAGTTGGGTTGCTTAAGTGCTGGTCTTCTAACACTTTCAACAGTCGGTAGACTTTTAACTGTCCTCACCAAATCAAATGCAAAATCAACCTTTGAAGCAAATCGTTAGAATAAATTGCAAAATGATCGTTTAAACAGCAGAGGGTAGCATTCTTATTATTACTAATATGTATTGAATCCTTTTAAGCCTTTAACCAGCACAACGCAACTCAATGAATTAGATGCAGGGCATAATACGCCCCATCTCGGTTTAACATTGTATTCCATCACATACTGACAATTGCCTTGTTTTTCAGTTTCTTCAACTTCGTTGACCTTTTCAACTTAAGTGATTATGTGACCTAACAAAATGTATTACTCGCTCTCTTTTCTGGTCTCTGCCGCCAACCTTAGCAACGGAGAAACTGGTCAAAGTTCATAACTTCTGTGAGTCTTGCACGTAACATCTCCTTTATGTGATTGTACCGTTAATTCGCATGTGCATGAAGTGATACGCGAAAATATTAACTGCTTGATAGTACTGCTAGAGGTTTATGTATGACTTAAATAAACAAATAAGTGTGTACATGCTTTTACAATAAAAATTTGAAAGTCAAATTTTTACAACAAATATTAATAAAATAAGATAAGTATTAATATATGAAAAAAATTTACCCATATGCACAAGCTCATGAAAACCATATAATACATGGAATAGTAATTTGACGTATTTCATTACAAAAATTCAAAAATATTTTACTGACATCACAGTCTATGCCATGTCTCGCAACGAACCATTTACCTATACATTTCTCGATTAACAAACTTTCCGAGCTGATTTACATTCCTACAAATTTAACCGTTGCCGAACGTTACAACAACAATTTTAGAAACGAATGCGACCGAACGGGGTGATGCCTATAATGAGAATTACAATTCGTCATAAGTGGGCGAAATGGGTTGAGCACCAAAATCCATATAACTTGTAAGTTCTGGTTAATCGTTTTCCTACCCAACTCGATGAAGCATGATAACCGTTTTGAAACTTCATTCGATGGACGCGAATTTTTATTCGACCAGAACTATGAACTCGGCTGTATTGCTGAGAATTATTTGGATATATTTTAATCACTATAAATCAATAACACAACGAGAGTACCAATTTTAGTAGTACCATGACACACTACCAAGAGACGTTGGAAACTGAAAAGCTAAACAGATAAAACAAACTATCCGTGACAGTGATCAGTAGAATTTCGAAGTCTAAAACATAAACTCAGATAAATTTTGGCGCGGGTACGCAAGTTTTCCTAAAAAACCGCGATTGTAACCAAGTTACAGAGTGGATACTGATTAAACATACATCTTTTAAATTGAGCCAAAGCTGAATAAACCATTTCGCAACGAGTTACCACCCACCTAAACGCACTCTTTGAATACACACTTAGCTATGTTCCGATCGCGTCAAAAGAGCTCGTTACCTGGATATCTCATTAGATGACATCGAAGAAGATTCTTGTAGCCACTAAAACAACCACAACAATAACGGATGGTACTCATGCGTTGCTATATACTAAGCTGAACTTTTCGTCCTCTTGATGGTAAGCATCGAAACACTGTCCAACAAACATCGATTTCAGAACCCACCAACTGCTCGTATATGGTGGTCACAATTCTCAGCTATAATATTAATAATAGTAGCTAAAAAAGTCTTACTACACAAGGGTATTTATGCCTCATTATTTTCATTTCATTTATTTATTCTAATTAAATTCTTCAAATAATACATTTTACTGTTATGTACAATCCTGACCTCGCTTATTTTTTTATTAAAGAATTCAACTCATACATTTCCAAGCATGTTGGTATTTCTATGCATGCTTTACCAATTCACATGCAACCTTGAGAATTGTTGAATGGAAATGCCATTTTATACAAACGTAATCAATCATAAATAACTTGTACATGGACCTGTTTTTAAAACAGGCTGAAATTTCGTCTGAATATTTAAGAATAAATATTTCAAAAGCACAATTCATATAAAATATAAATATTAATATTGTAATATTAACAGGCAAAACCATTGTTAATCGAGCCTTGGACAACCTGAAATAAACTTGGAGATTTTACACTTTCAGGAACAATCTAAAATGTAATGCCAAGTACTTTTTCAATATAATAAGCATTTACATTTTTTCAAGTATGCACTAATCTTATCAGCAATGGAAACTGCAGAATCTTTTTCATAGTACTGTATATATATATGTATAGCTGTATATGCATATATTGCGTTTCAGTTTGACCTACAATTCAATAACATTACATAATTTCATTTTTAATATGTTAAGATGAACATACCTTTGTATATATGTATACATGCTACTTATTATGGTGTTATATACCAAGTTTCATATTGATTTGCTTGTCTCTGTTTTGTTAGCATTCATTTAACTATGGTTATGTGGTTATGATTATAATAAAATAAAGCTAATTTTATTGTATATTTGAATATACATACTTATATATATATATAAGATATAAACCTTCTCAATGCATTATGATTGTGTGATTCCAACTAAGCATATGTGAAGTTATCCTAAAGACCCCATTCTTATAATGTGCATATGTTACAAGAAATCATAGCATTACGATATTTAATTGTTCCGATAGTTTAAGCCGATCTCAAATATAATTTAGTTTTTGTTTTGTAACTACTGGTATATATTTTTTTAAATGTCTGAAACTGAAGTACTGAAAATCAAATCAATTAAACATTTAATGTAATTACATAACGATTTCCACCACTGATAATAATTTTAATTAGATAATTGGTTTAAAACTCTTAATCACCATAACATAAAAATCCAAACTTTTCGAGAGTGTATACATACATATGGTATATGAAATAAAAGTATTGATTGATAATTTTTTTTCAATATCTTTGAAATAAGTTCGAAAGCAAAAACGTATGTAGAAATATCCAAATAAGATATGTTAAATGGTTTTCTTACTAAAAGTGTTGTAATTACTTTTTATTCCATGTGCGATGCGTGGTCAATCATTGTTGTCTGCACTATATTACAGTCAAAGAAAAAAATTAGCGTTTTTCATAACATAACATTTTAAATGCTTATTGTGCTATTGTGATATATTGTTATTAATCTATTACATTGCTTTCGGTTCTTTCTCTTAATTAAATTTAATTTTAATAATCTTAATCAAATATACATACAAATATATATTATAAAAAGGTGCAGTAGTCCTTCCTAAATGTATACATACATAAAATATATAATTAAGCATTTTCAATTTAAAATTTAAATCGATTTCATATTACATTTTCAGTTTAAATATTAATGTAGTAAATATTAATACAAATATACGTGAAGGTACCCATGTTATAGAAAATATGCCAACAACTTTCATTGCGTACGTATGGAACACGCTTATTCAGCTCTAATTCTAGGTAAGTTTTTCTAACATTTGCAACACATTATTCATCATATAGAAACGCTTGTCAATATATTATATGTACATATTAACTACATATGTACCATATATTGTTATCTCTCTATCCTCTCAGCCGCATTTATAGTGACATATTGTTACGTCTACCATTAACCTTATTAACTAAATTGCATATCTTTAAGGCTGGTCCCAACTTAAGACCCATATACTTCATCATCATTTCGGAATTAAGCAGAAGCAGCGCTTTTCCATCGATTTCCTGCAAATAACAGAATAGAAATTTTAAATATCAAAATGTATAACAATGTATAATATATCGTACATGTTTTCTAAATAGATCACCATGTACGGCAAGTGAAGTGTCATTGCTTTCGATGAATTGTATGACTTCTTCAATTGACCAATCTCCGGGATGTGAACGGAGTGGTGGTAAAGAGGCAGAACTCATTGCTGACGCTGCTGATGTGGGTGGCGCTGCGGCCGACAAAACTATTGTACCAGCTGCTGCAGACGCTGTCGATGAAGCCGACTGTAAACCACTAAATGGCGTCGATACAGATGTAGGTAAGGATGCGCTCGATGATAACGTCGAAGGCGATTTGTATGTCGATGAGCCAATAACAGTATTCACCACACTTGATTGTTCCGGATGTACCTCAGCCACAAGAGGGGCAAGATACTTCACATTTGAATTTGTAGAACTTGCAGCAGCCGATGTAGGATTCGAAATCTGCTTCGACTCCTCCTGACTGTTTAAGTGATGAAGTCGTATCTGCCGCAAAGAGTGAGTTTGTGATGCAATAGTCGAGGTTCCATTTGTATTAGGTTCGACCTTTATTTGCACTGGTAATAAGTTGTTATTGTTTATAGATAGCTTGTGTTCAGCATCAGCTTTTGGAATACTGCCCCCAACCGTTACCATAACTGGTGCAGATGAAGAATCTACAACGTGCGATGAAGTTGTGGTTGAAGTTGGTATTTCTTGTTTGATTAGATGTGTCTTGTCGCTTAATAAGCCGAGTGTTTTTCTTTTCTCCGGTATAACTGGTGACGTGGGCGGTGTGGAATTCGTGGATAACAAGCGCTTCTTTGTAATGACACATTTGTCACATTCTTCCGTTGCGGGTACCAACGATATGAGATTAGGGCATGCTCTACATGTAGTGCATAGTGTTTCTATAAATTGTGCCAAACTGTCATCGTCTCTCATTCGTAATTGTGATGGAATTTTCACCTAAATATTAAGAAACAAAATTGTACAGTTATATTTGCAAACAAATATTGTATAAACAACTTTACTTACTGTGAAGTTCTTTCCTGCTGCTGGCACTATGTGAACATCTCCTTCTAGTGCAAATAATAATTTTGAAAGCTGCTGAGTATCTGTGCTTGCAGCAAGCACTTCTTGCAAACATAATTTTGCTAGAGTTTGATGGGTTGGCCCTGTAACCATTGATGGCAATTTGGTGCTATTAATGAATGGTCCTCCTTTGCAATTTGTGTGGAAATGTGCGGTAACCGGTGTGGCTGGCACCATTGCGTCCGCCTCTTGAACGAAGGTGTAGCGTGGTCGGGGGCTGCGATGCTTGCTCGAACTCGAATCGGTACGCGATTTATGACCCGGCGGTTGCATTGGATGACAACTACGTGCGCACCAACCAACCGGAAATATATCTCTGGAGTCGTAGCTGCACCAATAGTCGAACGCTCCACGCCACCCATCGAAAGTCACATGAATTTGGTCGTCTTTAATCGCATCAACTGTCGCACAGCAAATCAGTTGTGGATTCTTTTTGTCGACCGCCTCGAGCTTTTGGCCAACTTTGAAGAGATTCTCCGAGGGACCTGGCGGCTCTGGTTGGAAAATATCTTCCGGTGCAACCATGGCATTATTTAAAATTTTGCAAAGGTAACCGGGCCAGCTGGAGGCATTCATGCGAAAACCGAGTGGTGGTTGCAACATTCCGCCGTTCTTCTCACAGTGCCCAATCGCATGGATTTCATTCGAGTCGACCAAGCGCCAAAAATCATTTTGACTGTCACTGCCATCCAAGCGCAGCCGCAGCCGCGAACCGAGCACACCCACAACACTCGCAATACATGTTGAAGTTACGTTTCGAGGATCTAATGCCTCTAGTTTCATGCCTATTTTAAAATCATTGATTGGAGGATTAAGCGCTTGTTTAAAACATTCTGGTGGTGCTGCTTCGCTACCAGTCTCCTAAAGCAAATGAACAATATGAATAAGATAAGACATTTTTATTCACATAACAAAATACCTCTAAATACGCATCCCAATCAAATACATGAAAACTTTCATACTGGAATGGTCCAGTTGGTGTACAGGATCCACCTCCAATTGAAGACATTTTTCCACGATCGGAATCTCCTCGCCCACCACCTCCCACACCACTATGCTGTCGAGTGGAGCCGTTCTTTTTTTGGTGTTTATTCATACACATCACTGAACAAAAATCTTTATTTGGCGCCCCTTCTCGTATCACATTATCACACTGAGTGCAAGCGCCTTTATTATAAGCTTTCCGGAACTCTGCGATGCATGTTTCCGAACAGAATTCTTTCTTGCCATTCTGCGTTGGTAACACATATTGCAGCAGTTGCTTACTTTCACCACACCACGTACAAGTAGCGCGTTTGGCCGGTCGCCCGCGAGAGCGCTGATTGCCATTGTTATTTTGGCCTGAAGATGTGGGCGTGGAAGATGCAGTTGTCGAAACACCGCTACTGTTGGAGCTTGCATTACTGCTGTTTGACTCTCTTCCGCCTGACATTACTGTCGCCTTACACACTTTTTTTATATTTTCCACTAACTTTTATCTTATTTTATAGTGTCTATTAAACAATTTTAACTTCACGCCGGTGGACACGACGTTGCTTTGCCTTGTCACATACAACTCAATTCCACTATCGAATATTTCTTTTGGGAGATTTATTTCCGCAAATGCGAAAATATTATTAACATTTTTTATTTTCAACGACCACTTTTACCGAGATTATTCTTGATTTTAGTTGATTCTTCATTAGATTCTCGGCATTTTTCTGCTGTTTGCTGTACTCCTTATTCCACTTTCAAAATGTCAACTTTGGCGTTCTTTCATTTTCTCCCACTCTCTCACTCTAACTTCTTAATTCCCACAATTGGAGAGTATATATGTTTCATTTTCCCGATTGTCACGTAATAACTTTTTTAGTAAATTTAATTATATTTACTAGAGAATTTCAGAAAATACTTTTTTAATTTGTGTTTATAAAGCTTTTATGCAAACTTTACACCTAGGTTTTGCGCATTATTCGGCTGCTTTACATTAACGTAAATAAACGACGGCCACATGAATCTAGTACACTTATTATAATCTTTTACAAAAAAATTATCTGAGATACGCAGAGTACGTAACGTAACGTGACCCTTTTTAACGTTCTCTGATCTACGTTTTATAAATACGCACATCACGATTCGTGGTGTTTGGCTTGGCTAACTTTGCCCGCAGAGGAGAGAATGTAGATGAATAGAGAAGGCACAAACAGGGAATGTTAATAAATAGAGAAGGCACAAATGTTAGCTGTGCTAAAATGTAAATTATTAAAAGGGAACATCAAAAAAGCCCAAGTTCGAATATGAAATTACACCACGTCATAAGAGAACATTTACCACTCTAAAAGGGAACCAAGCTAGTTTTCACCACCTTATAAGAGTGGCAACCCAAATGTATGTATGCGCAGATGTTCTTTGGCATGCATATTAAGGATACTTATATTAACAAAAAGGAAATGCATTAACTTATGGGATAGAGCTGCAAAACTATCGATAGTCGGACCACTCGTTAGTGTCAATAGCTTAAACAAATACTATCGATAGTATCAATAGTTTTCCCCAATGAAAACTTCTTACTTTTCGCTGGTCAAAATTTAAAATCCTTGGCTTTGTACACTTTATTTATATGAAATAATCTTTAGATTCATTTATAAAGCAAAACATGAACAATAACGGAAAACACAAAAAAAAATAATAAAGTTCCATAAAAAATTGTTCATGTAACTATATAAACTGCTCTGAGAGCTGACGAGTTATAACACGATACATTTTTTTATACATTTACAATGTAATATGAGATCCACAAATTGCGGCTGTTTGTATGAGTAACTGATGTTGCACCCGGTATTTCAGAGCATTAGAAATTCTTACCTAGTTGTAAATATTTCAAAACATTCTTTTCATCCAACGCATCCAAAAAAATAGTTAAATTTAATTATTTGTATATTATTTTAAACATTTTCTGTACTTACGAATTTGACACCATATGTGGGCAACCAAGCCAAGATTGAGAAGAGATTTTAATGCTTTCTATCAGTTTCTAAAAGTCAAATTGACAATCCTAATTAAAATCGTGTGTATGTCTGATCGTTCACCTCTTCCTTTCGAGTTTGGCTAATGAGCTGCACGTTGTATATGTGTTAGTTTCCCCGCTAATTCAATATCATATAAATTTTAATTAATAAAATAAATAGGAAAATTAAATTTAAGATTCATGATTTTCAGTATTCGAACGTAAGTGTTCGTATTTGCATTGAGCTTAATGCTCTAAACGATACGACTGCACGACAGCGAAATTTTCTGGTCGGTAAATGTCGTCGTGAAGCCAGCTTCTTGAACATTTTGAAGGCGGCATATATATGACGGTATATCAATGCTATGTTATGCTTCTGTTGGGAAAATAACATTAGATTTGTTAGAGCTTTGAATAAATTTATATTTCATATATTAGTGTCAACACTACAGCTGCGCATTTTCGTCGGCAAAATTAGAAATGCTTTTAATATAGTGACCACGATAACTGCAATCCAACTGCCGTGAAGTCGTGCGTAGTGATATTCTAATACTACTATGTACTTGATGCTAGTACACATTTTAAAGTATCGGAGATAGTACTCGATGCTTTGGACAGTACTGTAGGATGATATTCAATTCTTTATATTCCCACTTATTTTCAGTTAAAAAAAAATCAATGCCAAATTTTATATGTAACAAATTTAAAATTTAATATAAAATGTGCTTATTTTAAATATGTGTGCATGAGTATATATTTATTTTTAAAACACAATTATCTAAGAGCAAATTGAGACCATTTCTAAAAATCTTTGTAACATATAGTATGTAGAGTCTCCCCGGTTTTGACGCATAAGATTTTTTGTTGCACCTGTAGCAACGCCAGCTTCGATCTGTGCGCGTCGAAATCTATCCGATTTTATGACACTATTTCTTATCCATAAAACAATAGCCCTTACTTAAACATCTTTAACTTCATTTAATGTTTAACAAGTTTCCACAAATAAGTTAAGAGTGTGACAAAACGTGGAAAATTACCAGATTTTCCAATCAATGAAACTGCAGCATTTACGATGTTTTTTGTTAACAAGACATGCAAACAATTGATAGATTTTGATAAGAATTGCAAACCAACTGTGCAAATACTTTTAAATATAGTAAAAAAAAATAATATACTCAGTTTTCATTGTTTTAGTGTACATACATATATATGTACGTATGTATAGCACAGTTGTGAGCCAAAAAAATACGGAACCAATTATTTGTATTATCAATAGTATTATATATTGAGAAATTTTTAAAAGTCTTACTTCTTTTATTGTATATATTTTA
This sequence comes from Bactrocera oleae, assembly GCF_042242935.1. Classification (NCBI taxonomy): domain Eukaryota; kingdom Metazoa; phylum Arthropoda; class Insecta; order Diptera; family Tephritidae; genus Bactrocera; species Bactrocera oleae. The sequence continues at coordinate 22,928,243 of NC_091536.1, forward strand.
TATAACGTAATAAGTTAAACAAAGTATCATCAACAAAAAAATTGTCAAATATCAACGATAATAATTATAACCATGCTAAATGCCGGTCAATGTTTAAGGTTTTTCAAAAGCAAATTTTGTGTACGCCAAAACGAGACACAACTAATTTCCATAGGAGTTTAGAGAAGTAGTGAAATACCAAGCTGTTCCCCCTAGCCATAAACCAGAAGTGTTGTATGCTTTTGTGCAATAACTCGTTTGGGTTTTATGTTAAAAATATACATTTTTATGAAAGAGAGGAGTTAATATAACATACATACGTAGGTTAAATAAGTTTCAAATAAAACTATTTTTTGGTTAATTTTTATTTAAATTGATAGGAGTTGACAATTTTAACCGAAACTCTTGTGTACGTGTGATCGTTTATCCCTTTCTTACGCAAAGGCCTTATGAGTTGCACATTGTGTATGTGTTAGTTTCCATGCTAATTCGTTTAATGTGTTGGAGTTTCGTTTGTGAGCGCGCATTGCAATATGTACAAATAAACCAACAATGTCGTTAAACGACAACAGCACTTTTTTATTGCCAACACCTACATCGGAATCACAAAGGCAGGAACTCATCAATCAAAATTTTGTCAATTCTCCCATGCCACCATCAATATTTTGTGCGAAGACCCAATACATGAATCCCTCTAAAAAAAAAAACAAATGTAAAAGAGCCCTACAAGAACAGTGACAGTCCTCTGACCGGTAAGTTGACCGTCAGAGTTGAAGAAATTTGATCAGCGCTCAGAACAAAGCTTCTATCATTTTCTTAATGGTCTTGTGCAAAAATTTATGTAAACAAACATATATGTGTGAGTTTGCATCTCCCTTTATCAGATAGGTATTCAGAATTGATTCACTATATACCTATACTGCTTACTCTCGCGCCTTTCTCTGAGTCATTGCTGACCAAAAATCCATCAAATCAGAAAATTGTCCATAATGACTTCTTTAAAAAGTTAAACACTTTTAATTAAAACTAGTTGTAGTTATATTAATATACGAGTACTCCCTGTGTCTCTTTTCAACAACACTGACGGTCAGCAGACAAGTAAACTGTATGTCATGACTGACATAAAAAATGTGCCTGTAATGATTCTTGTAGGGAGCGTTATGCTACATATGTATGTGCATAGATATATGTGTATTTCATAACGAAAAAGGCAAAAACAATCAATTTATGAATGGCAAATATGCCACATGCCGCTGCATATACACGTGTATGAGTTTTGCTATGTTCAAGTATGTATGTGAAATTATTCGTATGCGTATTAGTACATAAACAAATCGGCTGCCATTTGAGAAAAATTCCCATATGGGGTTTCGCTGGGATTGGCACATAAGCCTAATTTAGTGTCACCGGTCATGGTGTTTTGACTGGATGTAGGCCATTTGAAGCGTTGTAGATCACTGCTGTCATTAATTGTCAATATTTCATGCTCCTTGTGTTAAAAATAGCAACTCTTGGCTACAGCAAATAAGAGCAGCCTAGCTCCCTCAGCACATTTTAGTGTGGCACTCATTTATGTGTATAAAATTTTCCTTACCGCTGAGATAATTCAGTTAATGGTAGATAAAAGGGGATTTCCAAAATTTTAGAAGTCTTAATTACTTACGTGCATGTATATTAGGGTGTCCGTCATTTCCCAAGTTAATTTTTTTCGCAAACGCCCGCTAAAAATTTTAGTTTTGCGCTAAAGAAAAAAAAAGGGTTTCGCTTTTTTGATATTTTGCGTTAGCCATGTAAATCTACAATTTTGAAGAAGTGATATTCTATTACAATATGTCCCAGTGATGGCATGCATATACTTGTATAGCTCGCAAAACGCGAATTCTGAAATTGAAGGACTTTGCAATAGCTAATCTTACGTGAGGCTCAGCCGTTCAAACCCAAAACCACAAGTGGACAGCGAAACTCGCACGCGTTACTACCTAGGCCTTTCTTGCAAGTGTACCAATCTGACAATTCTTAGCTGGTCTACTATGTTAAAGCAACTACATAAGTTTCCTCGCAATTGACATTGAGGTTAAGCACTCCTTATACAGTTGCCACACGTTGAGAGTGCTCGGTGAATCAGCCTCACGAGGCATCGCTACTCTACTATTGAAGTGATTAAACATACCGCCTAAACCAGATCGTGTTTCTTCCCTTTGACTCTTGACTTCTTGCCTTCCACCATTAAATGCTGTCTAATATCGCGGCCTTAATACAAGAGGGCCTTCTCAAACCATGGCACAATAGTATAAAGAGCAGTATCCGCACACATCCATCTGCCTTTGCTATAGACATGTTGATCCGTATATAACGTTCACTTGGCCTGCCCTTTATGTTTAGTTCAATCGACCCCTCCAATATTTTCTACTCGTGAATTATATAAGAATTTAGCTGAGATAAACCAACACAATATCCGAGGAAGGAATAGTTTCTGTTGATATTACTATTTAGCTAAAAGTTTCCTTTCATTGTATTATGAATTTTCAGCTGCGTCAAGTTGGTCTATAAATTCTAATAAGTAAGTATGTATGCACTTGTATATAGAAAACAACAAAAATTCATAGCAGCTCGTTTGTAAACAAAAAACTTAGGTGGATTTGAAATTTAACGTCAATATATATTCTAATGAAAACCAACACGGCGGGGTAGATTACGAATAATAATAAATAAGAACAAAAACATTGATTGGTATAAATATCAGATTTTAAGGTAAAATCTACTTATTATTGAGGTAACCGGAAACATAAACACAAGTGTATCAAAATGATCACTTAATTTATTAGCAATATATCTTTTGTAGATGGTCTGGGTCACCACCAGGCAAACTAAACGCTCGACTGTTTAAGCTGGCTGGCTTGTGCAATGTATTGTATAATACGCAATGTGGGTTATTGTTTTGTGACATCTCCAACTTCTTCTTCTTTCACTTCTAATTAACATATATGAATTTTATTTATTTTATTAGTAAGAATAGAAACTAAATTCTATAAATTCGCGCATAGAAGTACTACGCCTGCGACATACATTTTATTCATTAGCCTCCCACTCGGCCCGCAGAGGTGTATTTTCGGCATGAAAAGGCTTCTGCAAAAAGCCATTAGCCGTTCCGATGTGCGAAAAACTTAAGCGACCTTGAATAAATATATCTTACGGTCAAATTCCGTTACCGATTGTTAGAAAGCAGAGTTTAAATCAGCTGCCGAAAGCCGAAGCCGCTCAACAATATCTTTTAACTATTTGTCTGTTTTTATAAAGGGTGTTTTTTTAGAGGTATTGAACTTTAAGTTGGCATTACTGTTCTGTTTGGTTGCCATAATATTTTGTTAAAATTAATCAAAATTACGAGTATTTTATGGACAAATTCATTCAAAAGAAACTATCTGCAAGCGTAAAGTACCTAAAATCATAAATTTTGTACACAGTGGGCGTAAAAACATTATTATGGTACAAATTTTATAATCAAGTCATTATTGTAACGAAATTCAAAAGGCGTAAAGAATTTAATAGCATATGCAGCTTTTTGGAGTGTGTGCGTTCGCTGTCATCATGGGCGATAGCGAATCTTTAACCAATTACAGTAGCAATTTTGACAGCCCCGTTATTAATGTCGCAGATGCCATAAAACAGGAATTGCTCTCTGATGAAGCGTTAAAGTATACGAAGAGAAATGACGAAATGCTTGCTGACAGCACAGTAATTAAAAACTCGCCGCAGTATTGGCGATTTTCGTTAGTCTGGGGCGACAGGGCGTATGCGTAACATTGCATTATCAATGTACATCACGACCGAGCTCGAGATGGGAAAGGTTAATTGTGCGTGAAAATTGAAAGTTAAGCGCATAGAGTCACTGATGAATATTTCCATTATTGGTTTGTGTTGCGAAATGCGCACAAATTAAAGGTTTTAATAATAAATTTAACAAAATACGCTTGCATAAGTTTACAAACACGCATATGAATGTGTGGTGGATAATCGAAAATGTCACTTTGCGACGGTAGATCAATATTTTGATGTCATTACTTCTATGTGACATCGATTTAATCGCTCAGAGATAATTCAAAATGAAATTATAAAAAAACGAACAGAAGCTGGTGTTAATTGCTTTTACTACTTTTTAAGTCTCTTATTTCAGCTCATTTGACCGCCCACTCGTTACAACAAAACCAAATTAATTTGTTGTGCGCACCCGCACTACTGTTTATGTCACCTATACGTTATTACCGTTATTTCGCCACAAAACGCATTCTTCTTATTCGTTTCTACTATCAAGCTATTAAAAAATATCCGTGCACAGTTTTTCAAATTGGAATTCCACTGCGTTGGGCCACTGTTGCATGCAACAGTCTGCTGTAGTTACCAATTCATAACCCAAGCATGTTGGTTAATGAATGTTAGTGAACAGGATGGTTTGAATGTACGCATGCTCATGGCAAAAGCCGCGGCAAGACAACAGAACATTGCCTGCCGCACCACTCCCGAACCCGCGCAACGGCTAACGAACAACAAACCGAAACGATGCGACACGATTCCATACTTCCGAACAATTCGCCCATTAATTCTGCCGCTGTTACTGCACACTTCATGGAATATAAAAACCAGCAACAGTCCGCAATTCATCCTGAGTTGCTCACTCGTCGTCAGCCTGTTGCTTTAGTCGCTGCAAACAGCAGCATTTCGCCAGAATCAGTTTCGAACGCAACGGAAAAAAAGTAACGTAAATACTCAACGTGCCGTGTAATCCTGTAAGTGTATGAACATTTTGGTGGTAAATTCGGCAGGCAGAAGTATTCTTTAATCCTCAAACACTGGGCGTTTAAAATTTAATTTGATTGGGAACGTGTCCCGTTAGCTTCAATTAGCCGCGCGCGTGTGTGAATTTCTAGCCACGTTCAACGCATATCAGTGAGCTGTGCGATTTATTAAATTTCAAAAAAAAAAAATCTAAAAAAAAATAATAACATATAAGTTATTGGTTAGCATCGCTGTGAAATTTGTAATTGCAACACGCCATTTCGCTTGTCTACAACAAATTACTTGAATTAATATTCTAACTGTGCTTAACGAAATAACGTTTGTGTTGACAAGTGGAATTCACTTAGTAACTACTGCTTGCTTACAATCGCTACATTTCTTGAAAAAATAGTTTACTTTTTGGATTAACAGCAGCAGCAACGAAACACGGTAGGTATACTTTAAAGCGTCGGACATAATTGCTTATTCTTAAAGACTTTGCGAGTTCTTGAAGCCTTTTGACTGAATTGATAAATTATTAGTCTCTCCATGTAAAGGTATGTGAATGTTATTGCAAGCATTTGCGACCATAGTTTATGTATGTATTTGCTGATTTGCCTAAATTATTTCATAAGTAATAATGTTAAAAGGTCACACAGCGTTAAATATTTGACAAAGTACATAATGAATTGAATCTCATTTAATGAACGATTAATAAGGAAACCCAATTTAACGCTTCGTTTCGTTCTTGGATACTCGACGACTTTCGAAACGTCGTGCATAGGCACACAAGTCCTTTTACGTTCTATGTAAATGCTTTTATTAAATTAAAAATCTAAAATTTGACTAACAAACACACTGACTGACACAGACTCATGAAGCACACACACTGGCGCTTATAATTACAACTGTCTGCTTTTGCTTTTGCCTTACGCTCTCACAGATATTATGGATAGTAATCCATGTATAATACGAGTATATATTATGTGAAAGCGACTACATGGTCCACCAAAATTTCAATATATATTTATTTTTTATTTATTTCGTTAAGAAAAACTACTTTCCAGTTGATGGAATGTAGTTGGAGGAGTAGTACCAATTCAAAACTAGACAGAACCAGGAAAAAATATTCATTCTTTCATTAAAGCATGAGGTCAACTCATTTACACCTTTGGTTTTTGCTTATCACCAAAATTAAATAATTTATTTTGAAAATCTTTAAAACGAAACTTAGTCAGTTGCATTTTAGTTGCCGAATTCTTGATAAACTCTAATTTGTGATTCAGTCAATTCACACAGTTTGTTGCTTGCCGTGTGATAGACCGTTAAAAGTACAAATGCCCTATGGAAGTAATGGAATACCTCTGCCTTTATCCTACTTTCAAAATAATGTCAAGCGTGGAGTAAAAATTGATATAGAGATCACTCCATTATAATTTTTTCTACAACATGACTAAAAGCTCTTGGAAAACTTTACCGTTACACGCGGTATTATATTTCAAACAGCGGCATTTTACAGCAAAATTGAAAGCAAACATTTTGCCAAAGGTTTAGATTGCATCGTTACGATGTTCGCGGGGCTTTAATACACTCGGTTGGTGTGAGAGCTAATGTTATCTATAAGTTAAAGTATTTATACATTACGCTTTACTTTGAACCAAATACATCAATCCTTGAAACAAAGTATTATATTATTTCAATATTACAACAACAATATTAAATTTATTACTACTTTGCTATTAAGCAATTGAATCCTTAGAAATAAAAGAAGTATTGCCTTCTTGATATTGGTAATACCATCTCATAATTTCTTAGGCTTAGTAAAGGAGAAGTGACTAAGCAAACAAGATTGGCTTCACGATAAGTCTTGCCATTTATAGTAATGATACGGTTGACGAATGCAGAGAAAATGTCTATTGGCTGCTTTTCAAATACTATAAATAATTTCTTAAATTAAATCATTTTCGGAATCCATTAATGTCAAGTGATAAGTGCAGCACTTAAGTGCTGCATAACGATGATATCGGTGAAAGCGTAGCTGTTACATGCAAACTTCGAAAATGATACTTGTATGTGAATTTGTAAGGCAAATTGCGAGATGATGCCTACTAGACACTGTTATGTCTGGTGAAATGTATATATAACTATATATATACTTATATTAATTACATACACACATATATACAACAAATGAATGAGAAGTATTTGAAAGACAGGCGGAAGTGCGCCAACCAAGTTGAGACAGCGCTGTTCCATTTGCTCCTGCCGCACTACGCAATTCAATGACTAACAAGAATTGGCTACATTAAATTAAAAAATACATAGAGCATAAATGTAGCGAGAGGAAAATAAAAAATCAAGGAATTTATTTGTACCACTAGAAAATAACTGCAAGTTCTTTTCTGTGCAATGTGTTTTTTGTCATACAATAAGTAATTTGCTGCATATTTTTGTATCTAGAGTACATAAAATAAAAAGGTTGGGAATAGGGAAAATTGCGTAGGAACTACTCAATAAAAATTATTGAAATTAAAATTTGCGACATGATGCCCAACTATACACTATTATGTCTGGAGAAATGTGTAGATAACTACTTTGTATACGTATGTACGTTTGTACCTTTATTAATTACATACATTCATATATAAAAATATTTTATGTAAATATTTTAAATTTACCCACGACATTTGTTGAAAAAAGTGTATATTACAAGTAAACAACATAGTTTTTTTTTCCATTTCCCTCTTTTCTAATTTTTATCTTCGTGAACCTTCTCCAAATCCCTATGAGCACAATTAATTGTTAACCACATGTACTAGCCATCTATGCTTATGCAAAAATAACATCTTTTATCTAAACGAATATACTCTAATTGAAACATAAATTAATTTTTAATGAAAACAAAACTCATTTGTAGATTCAGCACAATTTGTATGGCGGTTACTCCTAGATAAAAGAACAAATATTGCCTTAAATGCTAAAAAATCAATATCCTAAGAATAGTAAATAAGCTTACAAATCTATTAATAGGAATTAATCAGCATCAATGCGTTACGTTCGTCGTTTCGTTTCTTGTCTGTGCCCAAATATTAAATCTGCCACAAATATGGATATAAACGCTCACTCACCCAAAAACTTGGATTTGCATTTATAAAAAATCGCATGCTTTTTAATGTAAGCCGTCGATGATCTATCCGGCTTTCTTGCCTTCAAGTGGGAAGGTTTCCCATGGGGAAAAACATTTACTTTTGTAATCGTTTGTTAAAGACAATCAGATGTGATTTTAGCTTCCGCCGAGATCAGATTTTATCTCTATGCCTGTGTATATGTGTGATGAATGCACTTTGAAGTATTTTGTTGAATTCGAAATAAATTTCTTTTAAGCTAACTTCAAATGAAATGCAATAATTACATTTTATTTTTTATTGATGTTTTTTGGGTTAAATTATTGTGCTACAATTTGAATTGAAATAAGCGAAAAAACTAAAATTAAGATAGAGGAATAAAACTAAAATCACCAAGTAATTGACTCGCCAATTTACGTATGTTTAGAAAAAGCTCCTTTAAGTAGCAGAGATTTTTTCCATACGTGAGTAATTTTTACGAACATGCCCTCATAATACTAATGCAAAGTACAATATAAAAACATTATATAAAACTGAGCTGTGATAACTTATATTAGAAATAATTTCTGCTTTCATTCTTTAAAATACATACATATGTATGTTACTGTTAATGTAAACGAAAAAATTGCTGAAGTATACTTTGGATTTATCCAGCAAATATCCAAGAACGAAAATAAAAACCACTTACATATTAGCCACAGGCGCACTCAAAACTGACAAATAGCAAACAATTTTTTACCTGTTCTTGAAGGAGAAAGGCAACGCTAAAGTCTACACCTACACGTGTTCCTTCAACATAGTCGAATAGTGCAATGATATACATACAGACATACATATGAGTTACATCGAAATGGGCTTTTTGGTTTGCAAACAAATGTAATAGTCACACAACGTGTAGAAAGATTTTCAGATAAGATTTAAACGAACATTTATACATACATATAGTACTTATCCTTTTGCGCTGAAAAAGGAAAGAAAAATGAATTCATAATAAATAGCGATATAATCGATTGAGGCCAGATTTGTTCATCAAATAATACAAATCAAATATATTTGCGTGTAGAAACATGCCTTATATAAGACGTACGAGTATGTGTTATATATCTGTACATATGTATGTTTACTTCCTAAATGTGTAGATAGATATTCTCGTGCATATACATACAGACTTTCATTCTCATGTACTATGCATATATTTTATAAAAAAACAAGTAAAACAAAAAAAGTTGGCATAATGAGATAGGAGATAAAGAGACAATAAATTAGGCGAATTTCGTCTACAAATGAAGTATGTGAAAAGTATGAAAGGACAGCAAAGGACATTATCTTGCACTGTCATGTCAATTTGACGCAAATTGCGTTCGCCAACTTCCAAAACCTTATAATTTTAAGCAAGATAGAAGAATTGTCGATTTATCGCAGATTTAATTATAATATAATTCGGGCGGAGGTAATATAAAGTAGCTGAAACTTTCGATTTGATTTATTCGAATTATAATTCTCATATAGTTAAACATAATGTTATTACCCTTTGATCTGTTACTGTCACTTTTAGTTTATTTGTTAGTGTTGATGGATTTGTTATAATAATACATACATATATTCCTAGAGATCATACTTCGTCAATTTATTTTTAAGTTTTTTATTTTGAAGGCATTGGGTGCACATATGGTATAATCAATTTGTCGATAGCAGCTTGTGGGAGTAGTATATCTAGAATCAGACACTTATTCCTTTGCTTCTTATTATACCATTCCAAAAAGACTTGTGAAAGTGCTTCACAGCGCCTAAGTTTAACAACTTTAAATCCCGTTTAAGAATATGTTACCACACTCAAATAATCACATTGGAATATTCAAATGTACAGCTTGGCATGACATTCTAATTAAAGTGACCTATATATTATATAATAGCCTAAACAGTCGGGTTCAAAACTACATTTTTTAACAATGAATATTCAGGTCAGAAACCGCTACTCGCTGCCTAAAAATATTAATGTAACATTCAGCTTACGACAAACGTGTGGTATGACCCTCTAGGATCGCATGTGTTTCCATTATCAGGAGGAATATCCAATAGAATTCCCCATGATGCATTTTGAATGGTCGTATACTCGTATGTAGAGGTAGTTTTGCACGCTTTGACGCTCACTGGCGAGAGTCCTCTGTTCAATTATTTTCTTATTCTTCCGTATATTATATTTTCGCTATTATACATACATATCTCTTCTACGATACTTATTTAAAATTTGTGATAAACTTGTCGTATATCAGATCCGTACAATTTCCTAAATTTGGATTACTAAGCGTATTTCAGTTCGGAAATTGTTTAAATTTTCCAAAGCAATTCTGACATTGAGTACGCTCAAGCAGTACACACATACATATGTATGCAGATATTTGTATGGAAGAACTTGTTACACAACATTTTTGTACTTTGGCATCTACCGAGTTTGCATAAAGACTATGCACGCTATTTACTCTGAGAATTACTTTAACAATTTCAAATTAAAATATCCTAAAAATTTCAACCAACTGATGTGCAAACTAATGCAGGAATATCCGGAATATATCCGAATTATATATAAATAAATTACCGTTATTTGGTGTTTAGTTGAATATAATTGGTTAAAACTGTATTGAAAATATGATGAAGTATTTGTGAGGGCAGTCTACTTGTTGTATGTACTTACATATATATTGTATGCTTTAAAATGGGAGCATTACAGCAATCACGTGACACAATTCGTTGATGGTTTTGCATACATACATATGTATACATATACTATGTATCATATATTTCACAAAAAAGATTAATTATTAGCAATTTAAAATAAATTGCTCTTGGTTATACATAGTTTCAAAGTATAAATCAATTAATTAAGCCATCACCGATTGTTTGCATATACATGTACACAATGTATGCACGTAAAAAAAATGTAAATCGTGTGTAAATGGGTAAAAACTAACGGCATATAACAATGTTTGTTGTTGTGCCAATAACTGATATCACGAAATTCGGAAGCTCAGCTGGTCCATAACAAAGTGATATAGACATGTCAGCGCTTTATTGGAAATTTATGGACTATGTGTAAGTGCTTATTTATGTATTTATTTGTTGTTTGTACGTACATATGTATATGTGATGTTTGAATAAATAAAAACAACACATGCACTCACGGGGCGCTCATGTGTGTTGGCGATTGCTTCTTGAATAGACGAACGAGTGAGAATTCATGCATGGCAATGACAGCACGAAATGCATCAATGGCAATTGTCGGGCTGCACACACTGAGCTCATTTGCACTCATGCATATGCACGCACAACTTTAAAGTATTATACATATGTACATATATGTATATGTATAGTAAATAGATGCATTCATAAGCGCTTTTTATATGTAACCACAAATAATTCGACGGCGTTTTATTGAGGCACACGATCAAAGCTTTCAAATTCATTCAAACAAATACTTATAGAATGGCGTTCTGATTGCTTGACTGATGGAGCATATGATGTTGAGTTAATGTTCAGCGTTAATGAACGGTGATGCAGCTGTATACCTCAAATTCGAAGTATGGGAAGTGGAGCTTTGCCATTCGGAATATTTACACACCGAATAAAGGGTGGCAAATAATGTAACTCTACAATTTACAGCCATCATTTCAGGCTAATTCAACAAATTGTTCATGAATAAAGTTGGATTGCAATAACTGTTACCTTAAATGTTTTGAGATAGTCATTTCGTAAAATTATTTTAATAGCAGTAAGTAATTGAGAAGCCAAGAGTTTAAATAATCATTTGGTCTTTCAGCGGTAAATTTTTTTTTTTTCAGAAACGATTTAACTTTGATAAAATATATATAAAGGAATTTTTAGTCGATCCAAACAAATATAATAACATTAGTACAAATCGAGATGATTATTACAGTTAAACTACTGTTGAACGTTTACCGCTAACTGGATTGATTTCATTTCGACCTATGACGCTTTTCAGTTAAACGTAACGCGTTTAGCATACATAAAAGAGGCAAAGTGCTTCTAATAAATGGCAAATTAAATTACACAGCGAATAAAAGCTAGTATAGGCACAATTAAATATTGCTGCATCAGATGCCGCCATGACCGTCATAGGTACATGTTGATAATTATGAATTTCTTGCCAATGTCCAGCTGGCGATTGCGCCGAAAAGGGATGGGTTGTCACAAAACTAGTGATAAAACTGGAGATATATACACTTACATACGTATTTAATAGTTTTGCTCACTGTTTTCATTCATAACGCCATCACAAATCACTCACTCCAACTTTCCTCATGAGCGCATCAAGCAAATGTTCTGCGGTGTCTATATATAGTTTTAATGTATGTATTTCTGTGGTCCGAAGCATACATACAAGTATATGAGACAAGTCGAGAGTTACATCGCTACGATTTATGCGGCAATAAATAAAATTTGCGGAAAATGTTATAAAAATTCATAAAAGTTTCCCAGAGATATTTATGTATAAAACTGCAAAAAGTCAATAGTTTTATTTATTATTTTTTTTTTTTACAGAACTATGAAAGCTACTACAAGACTTTGTCCCATCATAGTTCTGATTTGCGCAGCGCGACTCGTGTGCACGGCTCAACAACGGAACCACCACAGCAATATTCTCGGCTACCCTCTCGACTACGCGGACGTCAAGTCAATACAGGTAAGTAAAATATTTTCGAACAATTCCAAAGTCAGTTTCAGTTCAAAAAAAGTACTTGTAATGGTGTATTTGAGGGAAGTACATATCAATTATTGTTTATACACTCTAGTGTCGTGTAAAGGTATCCGAATGGTGTTCTGTCGCGAAAATTCGAAATTCGCGATACTTTTTGAACAAACCTTGTAGGCGTGCGAAAAGTTTAACATTTTAAGTAATAGCGACTTCATAGATATTCTCACGCTTGCCTTAGTGGGAAAGTTTCGAGCGACATAAATTTAGCTTTATTTAGCTCTTGGCATTACGTTTATTTAATTAACACCAATTATTTCACTTACACTTAAGTAATAAAGAAAATCGTACATGGCAACATAAATAATTCATTAAACGGCGAGCAATTGTTCTATAACGGTTCCGTCAATAGCATTACAGCGGCTTTCGGCGTTAAGAACGTTTCTGCTCGACCAACTCTTTGTAGATTTTTATTTAAAACAAATTGCAGACTATTTGTATAATGCTCGCATTCCAACTTGCCGTTGAACTTTTCCAGTAATTCGCTTTGAAAACACAATCTTCTCATTCCACTTCCGTTCGTGTGTTCAAACTTTTATTTGACAGCTAATTGTTAACACCAAATGAGCCAAGCATAAACCTTATTTACGCTTGTTTTCTTCTGCATCAGCAGCATAATCATGAGCTTCCCATGCGATACATTTATGCCATTGATATTTGTTTTCATACCACACACATTCATACAACCCAAGTATCTGAAAATTTTTATTCTGGGCTCACCTCACAACTCCTGTTTATTCAGCATGTACTCGTATAAGTCACAAACTTTTTAATAAGCAGCAGCGCGTCCAGTCCACACAGATATAATGGCGGAAATGCACAGTAATATTCTTTATATTTGCACTGATACAAATGTATACACAGATTGTACGTGCGACATTGAAGTAAGAAGAACACCACCCCCCTACATATGGCTTATTTATGTTTATAAAACTCGAAAGTCAACTAAAAGTTTATGTGCGTGATTGTGCTAATTTTCACTGCCCAAACATTTATTCTTTAGTCGAAGAGAATTATGATATTATTTTTTTTGTTTCTCAATAACTGTAGCCTCTCAATTAATTATAATAGCTTGTTTTACATTTATCTGACTTAGTGATCTGCTAGGCTTGAAATTAGGCGTTTAAACAAATTCTATACAAGAGTAGTGTTGTATTCATATTGTACATATTCTAAATTTCGATAAACATATGGTACACACATACAGCTGGTTTATGATGACGTTGTAAGCCAACGCGTTTTCACTAGTTGAAATACTTCAAGGTCTGTGGTGCGTATAAGCAACCTGAACCGCATACTCGTATAATGCACATGTATATAATATTTTTAAGAAAAACAAAAAATTCGTACGAAAAGTAGGAAAATGCAACAGACTGGTATTATTCAGACCAGATCTACTGTAACGCTTAACGACTTTGTGTTCAGCGTTGCACAACTGGCATCATCAAAACCGGCAGTTTCAGCCACAATGCTGACATAAACAGCATAACAATGATAACAGAGTTGTATCAATACGAGGGAGGGATTGAGCTGCCCACATATTGGTTGGTGACAGCCTGCTCGTATGAATTTTTGCATGACCAGGCCACATTTATAGACATATGTATGCATGTGCATTTTGTTTAATGTGCCAGATACTCGCGCCTATAATATGAAATCAATGCGTAGTAGCTGTGCACAATGAAATTGTCTTTAGTTGTGTAACTGTAAAAACATCCGTTATCAATTTCGATTATTTCATTATGCAACTGAAACTTCATCACATCCATTCATAACAGTACAAACATATATTTATATTTTGGTAAAGGTTTAGCCCACATACATGTACACGTGTACCTATCCAAAGTGTTGCCGACTAGTTAGCAGACTCTTTCGTTTCGGTTTAAGCAACTAGTAATTGTTTTACTTATTAATGTTCTATGAGACGTCAGTTGTCATATCTGATCATATTTAGGCCTGCAATACACCAGTCTCGTTCTAGTTTAAAATACACGGGGTTTCGTTTAAAAAATAAAAAACAACAATAATAATTTATTAGAAATACTTTATAATATTCCAAATTTGACCATTTGTTTGAGATAAATACATACATAAATATATATAACCCGAGGCCTATAGCCTTCGTTGCTAGTGCCTTTAAATTGTAATATAATTATCTTCCTGTTAAATAAATAAATACAAGTATATATATAATATAATCCATTTATATAGTCGTCTATACTTAGTGTAAATGTCGTGTTTTTCGGACTATTTCGATATAATTCAGACACTTTTGGATGTAGAGTTGTAAATTTCTTAAATGTTTTGTTGCTTCATTACAAAGTATCTGTAGCTGTACGTACACAAACACACACAGCCAAAGCGTTAATTGGTAATTTCTATAAGCTTCAAGCCGATTTGACTATAATGTTGGTGGGGATCCACTGTCACGCGGACTGGCGCAGTAAAATTAAAGTTTTTACTGTAAACGTTTCGACTAATTAAATCAGTGAAATATTGGTTTATTTATTCTCTATATTTACAGAAAGATTTCTCGCTGGAGAAGCGTAACAAACCCTCACTGTCAATCGTGAATCCGTTGGATGTGCTGCGGCAACGTTTGTTACTAGAGATTGCTCGAAGGCAAATGAAGGAGAACACAAGACAGGTAATCGAAATGGAAAGAACCTAAGAATGAACAAACTTATCAACATCACTATAAACACTTCTCCCGTACTGTGCGCTCTCTATATGTTGCCATAAAAATTATGCAATGACAATTATCAACCTCTCAATATAATTTATTCACAAATATGCTTAAGGGTTGATTAAATATAGCATTTTCTGTTTGCAAATTTACAAATCAATTAACTGTAGATAGATATATTTCAGAATGAAAGTGTTTTCGTTAGCCATGTATTCAATATATCATACACGAGTATAATCGTCTCCAGAGATGGCTCTACGCAACAGCAGACACACGTCACGACACGAGTCGCATGATAAATTGATTTGTTAACTCATCGTCAATGTCATTCTACATCTGCATTGAGAAGAAAAAAGGAGGTAGATAACCGGATTTTTTTTGTTGCAACTGCATGCTAACATACATATGGACATATACCGAAGCTACTCAAGCAAATCCTGCAGAATTCTTATATATGTATTATGCTTCTGCTTTTATGTGAAAGAAGGCATAAGCGAAAAGGTGAATATCGCCGTGTTGAGGGTAGAAGATAAGATAAAGAGCCAAGCAGTCAATTAGTCATTCTATCAGCATATTTACATACATACACATATGGTTAGGTAACTTGCATTACAGCGTCAATCTATTTAGGAAGTATGCTATGCCATAACTAGGCCAGTAGAGCTACAAGTAGTCAAGAAAAGATCAGAATATTTATTAATGAAGTTTCTACGGTATTGTTACAAAATGATCTTCAAATTATAAATTCTGAAACTAGTTTATTTTAGACCGAAATCTGACAAACGACATCTCGACGTGCATCACCCTTAAAAGATATGGGTTGTTTGTAAGGGACAACAGTGAGTGACTACTTAGGAACGCGGACCATACTAAAGTTAGTTAAACTATTAATATATACTTATTACTATACCATAGATAAGTGGTTACTTTTAGTCGCCACCATGATACACTTTCATTACACATTTAGCCCATATAGATCACAGTGAAGAATTTACTGTAAATTGAAAAAAAATTCCGCTACTCACTCCTTTCATCAACACTATCCCCAGCTTCTCCAGCCGCTATATCAAATTTAGAAATGCACTTAAATTTCCCCAGAGCGCACAGTTCACTCATTTTATTTGCTATTTATTTACCGTTTTTATGAATTTCATCCATGACTGCAACAGGTGGAATTGAATCGTGCCATATTGAAGAACGTCGGTAAACGTATGCTGAACAATGATGGTGACTCCAGCTACAAACTCCCATTGCAAATACAACAACAATTTGAATATTCCCTCAAGCACATTCCTTATCCTCAGCAAATATACACGTATCGCGCACCCCAATATGAACAGCAATCGCAACTCCAACTGCAACCTTTGTGGCAGCCACATTACACTAATCAATTGGGGTATACACCAGATGTGTCCATATATGACTACCTACAACAACCCGCTCACATATACAATACCGTTCTGGGCCAAACTGAAAGCAAAGGCGACATGGATGGACAGACGACTTCATGGTACATCGATGCACTTGAAAATGGTGCCGAAGTAGGTGACACAAATATTTACAACACCAAGGGAAATGAATTGACTTCGGATCGACGAATTCAAGACAAGGGCACAGGTGGCGATAGCAGCAGTACCAATGCCAATTCATTTACTAACGGAGGGACGCTGGCCAAAAATGTGTCCGACAAAGTGCATTTGGCTACACTTGAAGACAATGTGCTAGCAAATGGCGCTGATAAGGAGCGAAATGATGACAACGCAGATTACCACATGCGATACTTTTATGGAGTGCCCAAGAAGCACCACAATATGAAAAAGTAAGCTGTAGTCACGCTTCCAAGTACAACTAAACACTCATGAACATCGCAAACATGATTTGAAGCTATTTAGTCCAAACACATTTCTTTTAACACCAATTAACCAAATAAACTCTTACATGTTTGAAAAGGTAGAGCTTTTCATTCAGTTAGCTTTGCTCTGCTTATTTGTACTTAGGAGATATTCAATAGTTTAGATGCTTAAGTTAATAGCATATATGATATACTTGTATTTATATTCAAATAAATATTTGAGTAAAACTGTTGTAATTTCTATGTGACTTAATGTTGTTGTCACATTGTAATTGAACTAAATATGATAAAATCGTGTTTAGTGTTAAATATAATGTTTTTAGAAATGCATTTAATGTAAATGTTATATGTAATATGTACTTAATGGCTCGCGTATATTACTTTCGAGGGATAAACTACCCATTCGCATGTTGGTAAATAAAAATTTAAGCGCAACACGGTCATTTTATTTATTATAAAATAATGTAATAAAAATATGTTGCTGTTTTGAGGAAAAGTTAGTGGCACTCGCATGGAAAGAAGTCAATGATATGGTCTGAATAAAGGTCACTCAGTGCAATTATTCACAGTTAAGGAAGTTAGAATGTATAGCACAACCTTTGTCATCCACAAGAAATTATATACTTGTATTATTATATATTCCTTTATTTTAAACAAATATACTGAATAAATACAAATACAGTACAAATATTATTCATTTATTGGGCTGTGTAAAGTTAAGTTTCTAAGTATGCTGAAGATTCTTAAATTATACACGGTTTCGAGTTCCTGGATGAGGCACTTTACGTCAAAATAAATAACGTTTATTCAGTAGTTTATTTAAATGACCAAAGAAGGTGTGTACATGCGCGTTTAAGCATAAAATGCGAAATTATGTCATAAGAAAGCTCAAAGAATGTCAGGAATCATAATCGCAACACAAAATATAATTACAATGGGTGAGCATTCATTACATCAACATTTCAAATTGCAAATTGTTCTAACGTTCAAAAATAAAATACATCATCATGAAAGCACAGATGAGCAAAGGTCGGGTTTAACTATGTATGTATATCAGAATCTCAAAATTGTAATCATCTCTAAGAGCTTTCACAGTACCATTATACTATATTTAAAACACACATTAATGTTGTTGTGTACTATTCCCTTAATCAAGTTTTTTATGTTATCGTTAAAAAAATATTATGACAGATCTAAGACACAATTGTTTTCTTTGGCCTTTCAAAATTTACAAATCGACAACTTCCGCGGGCGGAAACGTTTTTGAATAACATATTTAATGCTTATGAACATGCTATCTTATCCTTGGCAAAACCTGCTTTAAAGAAAACTAAATACGTTTGTTATAAAGTAATTAAATAAATCCTATACAAAATACACAAAAAAGGAAATACACATTGAATTTAGATCAAGGCAGCTCGTAACTTTAAGCTATAGTTTACAAACATATTTTACAAAGTAAGATTGTATACTTTATTTTATCGAATATTAGTAAGCAAATTTAATTTAATAAAAAAATTCATACAAAATACGGGAAAAATATGCTGTGCTATATGTGACTCCATTACATCTAAAATTTCTGAGTTCAAATACCATGGCGTTATATGCTTGATTTGAATGACTTACCGAGTATTTTAATGAATTTCAGAAAAGTATTTACTATACATTTTAAATATCCATACAAATGTATATAAGTAACTAATGAGAATTGTATGAATGTAAAACGAAGTATTATTAACTGTTAGAAATCTATGCTACCTGCAGAGTTATATGCATACATACATGTATATACAAACTGAAGAATAACAACAATTATTTTATTGCTAATAGTATCACAAAAATTGTTAATTTTATGTTAAATATAAATGTATTTACCTTAATGTTGATATATAAATTTTAGAAAAATTAGTTATCAAAAATTTAAAGTGTAAGGTCAATGCAATTGGCGTGACTTCGGATCCAGCTCTTGTAAATATTCCAGTTCTCCACGAATACATATAAAGTGAATTGTAATTATTTATTATATATACACGTATAAATACATACTTACTTACTTACTTACTTACTTACATATACAGATATACATGCATTGAAAAGTATTGAAAAAATAAAATGTAATATGTATTTTAAATTAAAATAAAATGACTCATGAAGTGAACAGTAAGTTCAAACCAATTTTACGACAATAAGATTATTGAACTGAGGAAAGTCCTTACAATCAAAACGGCCCTTTACCCCGAGTCACTGTGTGGTGTGTACTTTCATCACGGTGTATTGTCGGGTCATACTTCTTTGAAGAAAATGGTGTAACAGTAACTGTCAATGGGCACCGTTATTTAAAGGTATTGAATGAGTTTTTTACCCAGAACTGCGCCGAACACGTATTCCTTTCAATAGCGTTTGGTTCCAGCAAGATGCAGCAACTGCACACATAGCTCCAAGAAACGCCACTTTTCGCTGGCCCTCAAGGTTACCTGACCTGACTGCACCAGACTTTTTTTTATAGGCAGGTGTACAAAACCAAACCCACAAATCTGACTGAATTGAAGCAATCCATTAAATCAATAATTGCTCCCGATTTCAACCCTTCAGGCCGCGATGAATCTAATTAGGTGTCGCATAGGCGTTTCTGAGCATGGAGTGCATTAACGGTCCATAATTTTTAAAAATAATTAATTATATATAATAAAATTTGCTATACAATAAAAAAATATATATGTAATGCAATAATAAAAATAAAAAATATAATACGGTTTGCTTTTATAGCACGATTCCTGAGCCACTCTGTATTTTAGCTTTCGGAACTTCAAATTTTTCGCGTTTGAAGGAGACGCTAACCAATGATTACTTTAAGGAGCTTGAATAATTTTCTCGTTCTTAAACCATTTTATTTTATAGACAACTTTTATACCATTTCGTTACAATTCGATTTACATAGTTGGGACATTGGATAGTATTGTATCCAAAGGCCATTATAAAGAGCACACAGTTCTCATACGCAACATCTATTTACGCTCAAATAGCACATAAACTTAAACTAAAAGCAGAAAGCACGTGACAACGCCAACTTAACAAACATCATACAAATACATTCTTTACTGTCGGCGCAAACAACCCAAAAGCAAACATGAAATGTGCGAAACATTTCGATTATTTAATGTCACAGAGCAAAGCAACGCCACGCAACGTCCAATGCTTCGGGTTGAAATCCGTCTCAAAGTCAATTGAACCAACATATTTGGCATCGGTTCGTTGTGGTTTTCGATAAATTGGGCACTCATATAGCTTAGGGTCCTTACCAGCTGTTGTGTTAATAGCATATATGTAGATTACCGGCATTTGTTCGTAGAGTACTTTCATCTTGGACTCGACCAATTTGCCACTGCGTCGATCCAGGGAAGCACCTAACAGATAATGTGTGTATACATACAAGTATTTATATTGAAAATTAACGACTTTTATGGCCAATTCACATAGAACTTTTGCTTCGCTTCGCGTCACGTATTTGTTTTGACAGAAAAGTTGGATATATGCTTTTGTATGTTGTATGAGTACATTCACATAAAAAGTTTTCTACGCGATGCCAAGAAAAAAACTCTCATTTTTTTACGCTTTGCCATACAACAATCGCCATTTTTTATTAAGCAAAACGCTCATTGTGGTATACGCTTTGTTTTCTGCGCTTCGTTGTTTCTGTTTGAACTGTCACGCAAAGCGAGGAAAGTTGTAGGTGAATGGAACTTTAAGGGTATTTTCTCCAAAAAAAAATAATGTGTGAAACTGCGTGCGTTTAAATGTAAGGATGTACGCATTTGTGCTGTTGAATTGTGAATAGAACTCTAAGAGGGATAATAATATATAATGTACACACTTATACATATTTACTCGTATGTGGATGAACATATTTTGTGATTGGAAAGCAGAAAATATAATAATATTCAAAATAGAGTAACGCAAATTTCAGATTTAGCAACATAACTGTATTCAAGCGAGCAACATATCATACATCGGGACTGATGTAAGAATGATTTAATTCTTATTAAATATAGACACACCTATCCATAATTACTTCGAAGCACCAAAAATTTAAGAAAATGTTATCATTAAATTGGAACCACCTTTGTGAAATATAAAAAATATATAACAAATAAAAAACTTTAAATTATCGATTATGAGGTTCATAAGATATTAGGTTGTAGATTTTAATATTTATTGTTTCGTTAATGCTTAGCCACGACCCTCCTACAAGAAAGTTGAGGGCATTTGGCTGCTTAAAAACATATGTATATGTCCACACATTCTCCTATATATGTGCATATATACGTACACATTCCCAAACGTATGTGTGTTTTAACTTGTAAACTAGGTGACCAGTGAGAGAAAATTAAGTGAAAATGGATTTAAGATGTAAAAAATGCGAGAGTGAGGATAAAAGCAACCAGAAGTGGAATATGCTTTGACATTAATGTGCTAACATGCTCAAATCCGTATACTACTTTAATGTGTGCTATTGGCATGCGTGAAAGCTCATTTCCAAAGTGAAATGCGGCACTTTATTTCTCTTATGGGTATACTACATACAACATATACGATAAGAATTTTACGTACAAGTATTTTGTAGCAACTATTCGTTTGAGTTCGTGCACACTATTAGTATTTGCAAATCTTAAAAGACATTCGGTGTATATATGTATAACTTCTATATGTTCACCCGAGCTGCTGCCTTATTCACAAATTATTTTTCATACTTGCTTGATACCGACACTTCATAACATAAATAAAATTTTTGGAATGCATTGAACTCTAAAGGATTGTCGCAAATATTTACTTGTGTGCATTAATCGTGCTACAGCTATAAGGCATGGTAATAAAACAAAGCGAACAGGAAAACTTCATAATAACATAAATAATGAGTGCTAAAGATAAAATTAAGAAATAAACCGTCATGATGTAAACATTAGAAGTAGCAATGGGTTACTATGAAAGTTGAAAGGTCACAAGTATTGAAATGGCATACCATAGGGCACGCCAACTGGCAATACGCACCTTCCAGAAACAGACCATGCACGTAGACACCTTCGGTGGGGTATTCGGAGATGTCTTCCTTATTATAGCGTGTTATTTGATTTTGCAGTACAACTGAGTCCAGTGCCCAGCCTTTGTGTGCGCGTGTCACTTCCTAAAATCCCACGCAAATCCCAAACGAGGTTTGTTTTGCATTTATTTCCATTTGTGTGTATTAAAACCAAAAAATTGGTTGAACGGTGGGCCACGTGCGGTTATATGTGATGCAAAGGTTGACAGCAAAGTGGTGAATTGGATGGTTATTGTAATTCAAATGAAATAGTAGCATAATTAAATTAGAATTGCTTGCAAATAATAAATAGTTATAAGTTCCAAAAATGCACTAATGTTTTAGGAGATTAAATTTCACACAGTCACGTTATTGATTTGAGCTATCCTAAGCCCATCCAAAATACATACGTAAACGCATACTTACATAAGTAATTATAATCATTACTATGGATAACATCTATTCATACATACTCTCCTAGAATATAAACTTGCACTCGCAATATTTTTCATTATACAGTCAAGTCAACAACAGTTCGTTTAACAAACTTATCATGAGATAGTGGAGAATAACGAGACATTCCTCCGATTTTTTATTCGCTGAAAAGCTGATCTCAAAGATTAATAAAATAAATACGACTCATAGTTCTTGTGAAAAGCACAAAAACATCTATTTTATTCATTTTCGCTTAACTACCAAATAGTAATTTCCGTTTCTGCTGCTGACGGTGCTAGGAAGTAATAATGTGAAAAATACGAAACATCTTTATTATGTGCGTCATGAACTGTATTAGAATCGTTCTCTTAATATTTGCCTTCTCTTGTCACCTGTTCATTTCTCATAAGACTAGATGAAAAAGTTTTAATATTAAAAGTTGTTGAGAAACAAGCATAAAAAAGAAAACAAGAAACCATTCCCTTTGTTTGGTCGAATTACAAAAAACAACATAAACACAAATAACCATTGGGCTACACATTTAATAATACAACACGAAATTACATTATATATTCGTAAATAATAAATTGCCTCAATTTGACATATTTTACTCCCTTTATGAATTGTATCAATTCGACTGCAATTCTAGCAATGGATACTAAGTGCAAAGTAAGAAATCTATTAAACTTTTTTATTCTATCAAGGTTCATTCTACAGCTATTCTAGGGGTTCTAACTGATTACTGTACACTAGGCAACCTAACATGTAACCTCTCTCTCATTTTCCACTGACATACTCGAAGTTAAGAAGAACGGCAGTCACACACACACATACTTTCACAAACATCAGTTTAATTGATACACTTATATATATATGTATATGGTATATATATAATACATATATGTATATAAGTACATCCATTCGATCGTTGAAAAACAAATACAAACTTACTTGCCGCATAGCCGTTAAAAATCCTTGGGGATTAAAGAAGCCCGTCATCCAAAATACCTTTCATAATATATTCACATTTCATCAATTCACAAATTGAATTCGTGTGTATTCAGTCAGATAGCGTCAGCGGGCATCCATTGATGGCAGCAACAGTTACCATATTAAAGAGAATGAAGGCCATGTTGGAAATATTATATATAGAAAAATAAATATGTAATAATTTGTTGATACAAATATATGTATATAAATATATTAATGTGGTCCTTATTTAATATGCAGAAATATTTTAATTAACATTTTTTTGAGAAGGAAATTCAATCTAAATGAACTCTATACTAAATGAATTTAAGCACTAACTTTCGGTCGATCTGTTGATATCCAAGTGCGAAATTGCGCATTTCGTTCCAGTAGCTCCGTGTACCAGAAGCCTAGAGTTGTCGACTCCCAAGATATCTGTGAAATGGATTTGCAAAAGAATGAATATTTTAAATCCATAGATCAATCAAAAAACATTAAATATATAATATTAATTATCGAGGTTCAAATACATACAGACACTAGATATAATGGTATTATTTATATCTTCTATTCGACTACCAAAATTTCGGCAATAAAGCTGATATAATATCTATAGAAAAATACATAATTATTAGGGCTGGTATAGCCTTATAAAGTCGATTTTACGCCTTACTCTCATGATATAAAATCCATTGTTCGGAATAAGCATTTCTAGTACCTTTTTATGCACTGTGAAGAGGGGTGAAATCAGTTGATAATCACGATTACTCCAATGTAACGGTTATAGTAAAATCTACTAAAAAATACAACAACTAACTACATAAATTCGTCAGAGACAATAAATTTCACATTCAAAATATACATAAAGACTTTATAGCAGCCAGTATCAAAATTACACAATGGAATGACAGTGTAAGTATGCCCCCCAGTATAATCGGTTTAGAACGTGGTCGAAGAGCTTATATATAGGGGATATACTGATTTTCGATTTCCTGGTTGAGTTTTTCCTCATATGCCTAATCTATTTAATTTTGTCACTTTTATTGAGTTTATATCACATATACATATACAAGTAGTATATCCATGTACATATATGATTTGAGTCAATTGGGTTGATTTTAATACAAATGTCTCAGACATGAAGCAGAATATAAAAATGAAACTAAGTGAGTCCAAGGCGTATAATATATGTTAATAAGATACCAAATATGATTACACCCGCATATATCATGACTTCAATTCTCATTCCTGTACATTTGATTTAACTGAGTCACTTTTCAAAATAAAAAGACTATATATATTGCTTTCTGTTAATAAATAAAATCGTAACAATTTATTATAACGTAAACCTAAATCTTAGCTGTTGAAAATTTTGTTTCTGTAACTGAGCAACTTTATTTCTCGACGCTTAAAAACTCTTCTTGACTTGCCTGATTCTGCACTTATGCAGATTGCGCCGCTCAAGTCGGTTGGGTAATCGTTGGATTAGTTAGCAGTTAGCCAAAAGTTGGGTAACTTTTTGTAAAAATAATATTTCTTTAATTTTATAGTTTAGTTATTAGTGTGGAAAATCTTGTTTAGTGAAGTTTTAAAAAACATATCTTGACCTATCAAACAACTAACTAACTAACACAGGTAACTCAAACTGACTTACTACTATTTACCGCCAGTCAGTGCGTAACGCAAAAAGGTGGAGAATACTCTTAATAAGGTGAAACAAAACAAACTAAGAATTTCTTCCACTCACTACGTTAGCTAAGGCAAAAGTTGCCTTAACTTCAACGCGCACGTACGTCGGTTAATTCATCTTATGACGTTTTATAAAAAGAACGTGTTCTCGCCTACATGTATATTAGGCAGATAAAACTACTTTTTCTCATGCATACTTGTATATACGAGCATATATATGAAGAAGTGACGTACCTATGTATTATGGCATGTACAACATTGGATAGATAACATAATATTTCTAACCTTCATCCAAGATTCCGGTATGCGTGCATCATACATGGCATCCAAGGATTCCTTCAGTGCTGGACTCATCACAATTGTGCCATCAATTGCCAATTTCAGGTCGCACAAGCATGTATATACTTCCTTAATCACTTTCTGCATGCGATCAATTTCTTGCCTATCAATGGTTGAATTAAAAAGAATACAAAAAAAATTGTATATGAAAGCTTGTATACACATATGCATGCAGATAGCTAGCAATCGATAGCTGCTCATTATTTAAAAAAAATTATGGAAAAGCAGTTCTGCAGCAGTACCCACAACTTTATATGCAGCATCTAGTTACCTGAGAAAGATGTTCATCGGTAGAAGAATTCCCATGCGAAGCAGGTTCTCACGCACCTCATAAGCGTTATACTGTGGCGGAAGCTTTCGCAGCATGTCGTCGGCCAGCTGATAAACAATGCTCTCGCGTGTCTCCCCACCGCCACCGCCACCCTCTTTTGGCTGCACGCTCAGTATGGTGTCCAAAATACCTTTACGTGAGAGGATAATTAAAATTGTGGCAAAATAAGAAATCGAAATGGCCAATATCAATATTTCCGTTCGATGAAAAGCAATAAGTTATCAATATAAGCAGATTTAATTCATTACATATTCTTGATGCATGTTCACCCAATGCAATGTTATAATTTTTCTCAGGTTTCGCAGATTTTACGCACAAATTTTTGTCAACATTCCACCTTTTCATCATTAATTGCATATACCCCTTACAAATATTATACCGTTAGCTCAGCAGTTCTGCACATTTCAATTAACACTAAATAAACGAAAGCGCTCGTGGTATACATACATATATTTAGTTTCAGTAAAGTGTGTTCATATGTATACACAGAAGTCACCTTTGACCTCTTCCACAAATTGATCATCCTAACATTTTGTAGAAGTGTGCTATTATCAATAAGAGAATAATGGCATTTACCTTTGGCTGAATTAATTTGATACGTGATGTCAGCATTGGAATGCAAGCCAAACACCTCGGGCGTATCATAAGCAGGCAAGCTGTTTATATAATCGATGAATCCTTGCAAACTCTTGGTATTCGGCACTTTGTATCCTTTGTAGAATTCGAATGAGTTACTTAAAAGCCCCTCACAAAACCACACCGCGGTAAAAGTGGTCAGTAATCTCTTATCAAAATCATCAGTCACACGTCCACCATATTGAACCTCTCCAATCATGTAGACAAGCGTCTGCCATGAGACTCCCTTCTTTGGATCTATCTCATCCAAGTGATTCTGTACGAACTGCACGCTCGCCGCAAAGTCTGCCTGATTAAACTCATACGGTACATTCCAACCAAGCGGACCAAATTTCCTTCGTTCTTGAACGATTGTGTGTAAAAAGGCGACAGTGTATAGTAATGGTGGCCATTGTGACGCCGCCGTGTAATCGAGAAAGTCCTGAGTAAAAGCCTGCGGTCGGTGCGGAAACAACAATACATTGCAGCATATCGAATGCACAGGCATGTTCGATTACATTAACACATGGTGCGATAATAAGTGGTTAACTTACCTGGTAGCTGCGCTTTAGACTGGCTCGTATGCCTTGCGGTGGCTCATTGGTGAATTTTATGGCCATTTGAAGTAAGCCGATTGGAAAATCTGCATGCGGTTCTGTGGTCACCCACATTCGGAACGCATCATCAATGTGTTCCGTTTCTACGAGCATATCAATTACTTCCGCGCAGAAAGGCAATGAGAGATGAACATTCTGCAATAACACCCAACCACCGGCGGACATTGAGTCCATTATCATTTTGCGTGCATGGAATTCTTGCCCCTGCCCCATTGAAACCGATTTCAAAGCTAAGATAGTCAAAAAGAAATTTAACTTTACCATTGTGCTGTTGTACAAAAGTATGTGGTTATTAGTGTTATTTGTCCAGGCACATAGAACACATGCTGTGTGAGATGGTGCAAGGTGAAATTATGGTGATATAACTATTAACTTACGTATGCCTTTTTGTTTGGCCAATGCGGCAATTTGTGTCGTAGGATCGGATCCAATAGACAGCAGACAAACGAACGGCGTGCGTGGCTCTGATTCTGCCCAAGTCACTTCAAGATCTAAAATCTGCATCTCGCTGTACTCAGGTCCAAGAGACTCTGTGAATTTAATATATTTGTTTGAAAATTTATACTTTTATATTTATGCTAGTAGATCCGGTCATTCGTGTGGCTATGGTACACATATACATTAAATATTATTAAAATAAACTATTTATTGCAATGAAAATATTATTTACGAATAAATGCGAAAACGTTATTGCCGGTATAAGAATCCAAGGGATTACTTGAGATTTAATTTTGAAAATTATTGATGCAAATAATTGTCAATGGAAATATCTTAATTATCTTATCTATAATCAATTTTCCATTTTCAATTTATTCAAAATTATAATTTTTATGTTTTTTTAAACATAATTCAGAAATAAATTATTCTATTTTTTTAGTTGGATCAAACTAGACACAGTGTGCTAAATTTACTAATATCGGTTCAGTAGCTTAGGAGTTTATCCCGAACAAAACGTGACACAAAAGATTTATATATATAGCTCAGAGTTGCAAATTTTTTCAATTCAAAAATTTTGTAAATTCAATTTTTATTTTTTAACGACAAAATGTGACACGTTTTTATATATATACTTGTAGATCAGGGTTGCAAATTTTTTCCATTCAAAAATTTGGATTAAAAACTAAATTTTTATTGTTTAATCGAGATGTTGGGATTAAAAATTGAGAATAGAAAATATTATTTTTTGATTTGAATGAACGCGAAAAAATGTTAATTCCTAAACAAATTCTTTTTTAATTCTTAATTATATGCTTGAATTTACTAAATTGCAATTTTTTATTTTTCAATCCGGCAGTTTGGATTAAAAATTAAAACAAATTTAAAATCCAGTTTTGGGATTTAAACTTTCTTTGTATTTTTTAATTCCGTACTTGAGAATATTTAATTCAATTGATAATTCAATTATCTTTTTAATGCATTATTTGCAATCCGGATATAGATATACATATGTACATGTATATTTCTGTATATATGAATAATATATAGATATATTCTTACCCTCTATATACTTCTTCGCTTGTGAAATCGTACGATCCGGGCACCAAGAGCGTACCAATAATAACTTTCGGAAGCCATCCAAAGATGTCTGATAGCCACATGGAATTTCCTCATTCTCCGGCTTTTCAGCTTCATACCAAACGCGCCATTCTTTTTCGTTTAACTCAATCTGGAAAAAAATGTTGTTCATAGTTAAAAAATCATACTGCAGATCTATCTGTAATCTGGTCTCACTAGTTTAAGAACATTTGAAAATGTTTCCAACTTGCTTATCTCCACTAAATTCAACCATGTGATGTCCAAGATCCAGCGGAATGGTTTTGGTGTGACAGCATTTAGGTCAAGCGAAGCACCGCCCTTAACAAATGACATAAACTCCTCATGAGTCACATTGCCGTTGTGGTAGTCAATTTTAATAGCCAGCATTAAAGTGAACAACTGCTTATGACGTTCATATAAGCTGCGATTTGTAAACTTGTACACCTCATAGGTCAGATAGCGTAAAATAATAATTATGCGTTCCTCAGTTACATTTGATTTGGTCGATTTGGTAATTGAATTATTAAAAATAACCAAAAATTGTTTCAAAGAATTCTGATACATTACATTCACATTACTCATCTCAACAATCAAGAAGTAAAGTACTGAGCCGCGGGCGGCCACGGCGCGGAACTCTTCCCGAGCCTTCATTATCTTTCGTTCAGTTATTTCGGAAATTTTCAATTTTTGATTAACCTCTTCGGACGTTGTTTTTGTAACACGTAGTACCTCAATTAGGGCTTCGTCATCAACCAAAGATCCTTGTGAAGAACTAAGGCGGTATAACAAATTTGCCTCTAATTCTTTCATTTTGCGTTGATTTGTCATAACGGTTTCGAAGAGCGCGACACGTTCTGCTTCCAAATCTGATTTTTCCATAAGAATCACTCTTCCTAGAAGTTGATCCTCGAGGCCGCGCATTGTGACAGTAAAGTCTATAATGGATGTTTTAGCGCTTATCTCCGGACTAAACGCAGGATTTGGTAATTTCGTAGTTATATATAACATAAAACCTGGCATTACATCACACTCCTTGTCGCCCACCAACACTTTCTCTATGCTACCCGACTTGATGAAGTTCTTCTCCAACACATTGTCGAGCACTGGATCCAGCTCGGTGCCGACGTCCTCAATTAGCAGTGGTCGTCCAAGCGACAATGAGTCTTCTAAATGTGTTCTGAAATACTTGTGATTTAAGGATGTAATCTGTAATTCGTTTTCACCCTCTTTTGATTTTATCCAAAGTTTTCCCTGTGTCTGGGGATCAACTAATAGTGGATAACTGCTTGATTTTGTCGCAATCAAGGCATTTTGTACCGACAACTCATCATTCGGCAGCCCCTGCAAAGTCCACTCTGACACTGTGGAGGAATCGACGAGCATATTAATAATATTCAAACCCGTCGTAAATGGAATATTTTTTTGCTTTAGAATGCCCATCCATGTTCTAATTAAATTTGCACGAAACTCTTGATTATATGGACCGCAATACGAAAGAAAGCCTGTCGCCAGCAAAACGTCACCAACCAGCTTGCCAAGTTGTATTTTAAACTCTTTGCTTTGATTTGTCCAGCGATGCTTTTCATCTGAAAGCCCATTTATTAATGCTGTAGCTGCAGTCATTTTTCGTAGACATACATTGGCAGCATCAGTGAGTCTTTGTTTCTCACCAACGGCTTTATCATACTGATTTTTGACGGCCTGAAGTGCTTCTTCACGCTCTCTTAACTGCTCCTCAGCGCCAGCCAAGTCATCCATGGCTAACTATGTATACAATAAAAATTAGAGAGACGGCAAACGCAAAATCTCCAGGAAATGTAAATTTTTTGCCAATAAATAAAACAATGCCATTAAAAACGCTCAGTTCCGCTGGGGTTGACCATGAATAACAATTGTTAGTTCAATAAGATTAATCAAATAATCACTAGAAATAGTAATGGGTATCTAATCTGGAAACTCAAAAAAAAAACATAAATTCTCGCATTTTTTACAATGAACGATATAATTGAATATGTACATTTGTATATACTTATGTTGAAATGTACTACATACATGTGTTGTAGTTAGGAATGGATTGAAAATAAATATTGAATCAAATCTAAAAACAAGTTAATTAATTTTCTCTGCGTTACAATTCGAAAAGGGGCTGAACAATGCAATAGTAAATTACCCTAACTCAATTGCAGATATTCACATTAATAAAATCCTTATTTTTGTTACCTTTAATCGCGCTTCCTGCAAAGTTAAATTTGTCTTTAGTGGCAACACTTCTTTGTTAACACTGTGGAAGAATGACATAGCTTTGGTCCAAGACAACAAACCAGCTACGTCTCCGCAAACTCGCCTAGCCATATCCATGTTATAGTCTTCCATCCGAAAATACGGCTGAAGTAAATCGATCATTTCATCATTTATTGTATCTTTTGGATAATTTTGTAATTGTAGCAAAAACGTTGTGCTGGCCATCATCTAAATTATAAAAGATGTGAGAGAAGTTTCAGTGATCTTCTTCGCATAAACTCCATTGCGACAAAAAAAAAATACCTTTAAGGATTCTTGCCAAGATGGCTTCGGACACGGTGTTCCAGTATCCGGTATACAAGGATGTAATTTTCTTTTGAATAAAATCAACACACAATCCATGATTCTCATAATTAAATGTGGCGGTCGCCCTAACTTGCGTACTGTTGCAATATGCGCTGGTTTTATTGTATTCAATGCCATTTCGGCCTCTTCTAACGCCGGCTTGGCAGCCTCTAACTTTTCCTCGGCAAGTGCTTTTTCTTGTGCAATGCATGCTACTAACGCCTCAGCTTTGTCTTTTACAATAAGAACTTGATTTTTCACGATTTCGGCTTGCATTGCTCTTTCGGTAACTTCCACCAACACAGATTCGGCATTTTTGGAGGCCTCCACCAACTCCTCCTCCATTACCACCAAGTCCTTTTTCAGTATTTCAACTGAAGCGGAGGCTTCCTTTAATTTCTCCAACCCAGTGTCCATCTTTTCTGCACCATCACGCAATTCTTTCTGTGTTTGCTGATATATATTTTTGTAACCAGCAATGAAATTCAAATATGACTTCGGTGTCACGTGTGTTGCACGTCTAAAACGCTGGAAATATTCTAACGATGTTTCCGCGACTATATCTTGAATAGAGCCGAGTGCGTTGACCAACTCTTCCTTCACTGCCGGTGTACACTCAATTTCAAAGTCACTCAGAAAGTGTCTTGCCACCGAGACGAGTGCATCCTTTGGCCACGGCTGGAACCAATCGATAGTGCAGCCGGACACCAATGCCGGAAAACGTTGCACCCTCGATCGGAATGTTTCACCAACTGGCGAGAAACAAAAAGCCACATGAAGATTGGCGCATGTGCGGGCCAAGAAAAACTCCATCACACTTTCCGGGGTCGCTGTTTTTCGTTGATTTTCTCGTTTCATAACCGGAGTCAATTCTTGTACAATTTCAGCTTGTTCGTCCCGGGAAAATAGATTTGATATCACACCAGATGATAATATATTGTTGAGGTATTCAAGAAATCCCTCTTCTTTAATGTCCATATCAGTGAATAAAAACGTTGTTCCTTTGCCTTGAACACCACAGGTGCGATATAATAATTTTAAGTCCTCCAGAAAGTTGGCTACATTATACGAACGTGTCAAAGCAATTTGGAATGTTTTGTAGCCAGCTATAAATGATGCCAATTTTGTCAATGATTGTTTACCCGATCCACCGACCCCGACAAGCATGACGTTTCCCCTCGGATGCCGAATGATTCGAGAAATCTTCACCAAATGCAGCATAGCATCAGGGAAGAAAACCAGATCCATCCCAGAGCCTCGTACCATTTCATTAAACTGTGCGAGGAACATAACGAGACGCTCCCGGAGCACTTCATGAGAATTCACCGGTTCGTAAACTTTGGGTAACTCCATATCAGCGTCCTCTCCCTCCTCACCCGTTGGTTCAGGTGCATCGCGCATGAAATCGACAAACACCGGGTTTGGTATAATCATCTGCGAGTAAACTTCACCAAGCTCCTCACGCACAAGACAAGCTAACTCCGAACTAAACCACTCTTTATCCTGAAACGTGGTAAAACGGTCCGCAAATACCCGTGTGCATTCGTGCTTCCACAATGACATGAGTACGCTATCTGCTGTGATAACAGTTGACAAAGTACCCACCATACCTTGCCATATCCGCGATAAGTCACGTAAGCTAAAAACATAATGAAATTTAGCAGGTGTGGGTAAAAGTTTCTCACGCGTTCGCTGCCACAAATGACGAGTCACAGCAATTAACTTCTTAACTAAACTGCGTACTTCCGACGTAAAGCCACGTTTGGCATTATAATGCCCTTCACCAATAACACGAAATATTTTATCAATCGAGTCATCATCCGGAATATTGCAATTAAATACACAAAATTGTCGTTTTAATCGCGAAGGTATATCATTACGGCCACCACCTGGCAAACCCATTGCGCCAACGTATTGAACATCCACTACTGTCGTAAAATCACCGGGCTTCTCCAAACTGTAAAAGCCCTTCATATCCATACTTTGGCGAACAATTTCATTCGTCACTTGATCGCCCCATTCGTTTATCTCTGGCAAATTGACATCATCAATAAACACAATCAACTTACGTCCCCCCGGAGGACCAAAAGTAACGCCAACACGTTTCTCCACATAGCTCTCGATAGTACGTTGAAATTGGTATGGACTGGTGGCCGATGAAAAATTGAAAGAGCGGCCCATATAAGCCTCTGGATTCATTTTTTTCATAAAGTTCTTCATTATCACAGTCTTTCCAGTACCCTGTTCGCCAATTAACATTACGGCACTTTCCTGATTCGCTATAGTAGCGATTAGGTAATCCATACGTACATTATCAATAATAGGCACAAGTATGTTTAAATAATCTGGTGTAGATAACTCAGGATACATATATGGAGTGACCAGTGTCTTCCACGCCTGCCACGTCCCTGCCTCGGAAACGAAAAAATCGAAAATACTACTTTCGCTGCTGGTCGCCTGCGCGTAGTCCAACTGGGGAAAAGCTTCTTTAATATATAAATCCAGACGTATGCGATCAGCGACATTGAGATATCCCCCGAGACCCCAAGCTAGCGCAAAGATATACAGTCGATGCAAATGTTCGGGTGTGCAAGTGTCCTCTTTCTCCTCTACAGCCGGTTCCTCGGGAAGCTCGTCTGTGAAAGTTTAATAATAAATAATGATCTTGTGAGGCACCAAGAACTTTTCCCTAAACATAGCTAGATAGGTGACCAACAAGTATGTATACACGAATGGATTTAGTTACAACAAAATACAATACTTGTAGTTACAACACGTCGACAAAGAGCATATTTAATATTAAAATAGCTGGCATTACATAGGAAAGTTGACTACTATAAAATAATTACAAATAGACAATTGTAGGCACCGAATCCGCAGATCACGTGAGTACATCAAATTAATGATTGCAGACACAGAATACACACATTTACAGTTGGCTGGATGGCAGCGGTGTGTGTTGAACAGTGTAGTTGGTTTGTAGTATGTGTAAATCTATATCTAATATGTATGTATGTACAATAAGAAGCTACATAAATGTATTATATATGACAGAAAGAGACGAATTAAAATATGGTGATGGTGTAGTGCCTCTAAATTCCTTGACCTCAGGTGCTGGAGAATAATTTATTTTTTTTTGTTTATTTCCAACAAAGAGACTTGACACAAAAACATAAAACAAATAAACGGAAACATTCATTGGCACGACAGAGCCAATAAGTATTAATAAGTATGTATGTATGGATGTACATACTGTGTGTGTGTATGTGTGAGTGTTAGTACGAGAAAGTGTGCGTATGGTTGTGCGAATGTTTGTTTGACAAGCTGTTGCATATACATTACCGCCATTCATGCTGGCCGCGGAGTTTCGACGCTCCTGCTTTATTTCATTCACTTTCGCTATGATTTTGTGTTTTCCCGCTTTCGTTGCTGCAATATGTATTGTTATGCATCGGTATGTGAGTATATAATAAATTCATATATGTAGCAGTTATTGATATTGTTTTCATGCGATAAATGTATTGTGCAACGTTTTTTGTTTTTAATGCAACAACGTAGAGCCGCCTTAGCCAGTTGATTCTGCTGCTTTTGTTCACTTATCTGATCGCGCCATTAAAATTTGTAAAATGGAAGTTCTACACTATTAAATACTTACCGTCGTTTGTTTCTTTACTTGACAGACTGACTGCTTGTTCCTCCTCCTTCTTTACTGGCACCAAGCCCTCTAAAATCGATAGCATCTGTCGTACTATATTGCATTGTAACACCGACATCAAAAGTTTAAGGTTTTGCGTGCCCCAGTTGTAAACCTGAATGAAAGTTTGCTCGAAGAGGCCCCAAAAAACTGATTTTTCACCAGGTGCACGATTCTTTAGCCAAGCTTGTACAACTAATCGAAAATAATTAATCAAACGTCTAGTCAAAACAACTCGGTTTACTTTTCTTACTCGGTCTGGAATCTAAACCTGAGGAACTCATGTACACCATTCCATTCCGCGACACAGTTGCCGGTGACGCGTTGTCAATATTGTGTGGTTCGAAAATTATTTTTACAGTTGGCGCCATAGTAAGACGATCGCCATTTGCCAAAGTCAATGTCTTGTTATCATCTAGAACTGAATTTAAATTTTCAATCCAAATACTATCCACTGGGCCGTCGAGTACGAGCCAAATATGTTCGCCACTTTTTAATTTGAGCGTTTTGCGCCACAAAGCCGAAAATATGCCGTCGGTCCAGTCATTGGTAGCCACATCTAACCGCCCAAACATTTGAGCAGCCGTTATAGCCTTTGGATTCATACGCATCTCACGATGATTGTCACCCATTTGTGTGAGTGCCTTCATCAGGGTATGAATGCATGTTGTCTTGCCAGCACCACTGGGACCCAATGTCATAATGCCATGTCGAACGGTTTGGGTTTCGTATAGTTGTATTAATTTGAGAACCCATGGAGGATGGTAGACCAGATTAGCTTCTTCCGTCTGCTGAGCAATCGCTGCTTCAAGTTCTGGGTAATTGGTCTTTTCGAGTGTCTACGTAAAAGAAGTTAAACAACACTTGACTTACGCAACCTCAGACACATTAATGTCTACTTTTTTATTACTTACCTGATTGGGAAACAAATCCGAAACCAGCGACATGAATAACGGTTCGTCTTCATCAATCAGCTTCGAGAGATTCATATCGCGTAGGACACGCATCACAATCGTACTCTCGCCATCCTTTGAGTTTCTCCGCTTGGCAGCACCCAATGTACGCAGTACAGATAATATGTTTCTCAAACCAAAATCATAATGAACCTGCTTGGTTAATTGCTCCTCACACAATTTATAAAGTGTGTAAAATTTTCTCGCCAGTGTAATATTCTCCAAAAAGCCACAGGACGCCAACTTGACGCGTATAATTATTTGTCGGTCAGGCACCATCATAGCGACAGTACGAAATTGTATTTTCAAATTTTCAGGTAATTCTTTCCTGCCAGCATAGCCTGGATTCTGCAAAAGTAATACCGATAAGAGTAAGTATTTGCATATAAGGAACGAAAGGTAAAGAATAAAAATATTAGACATGAAAAACGAGTCCTACCGATGGACACAGTTTTTGTTTATACCTTTGATTTATACTCTGGCATTAGCTGACAAAGTCACTGTTATTATCATAAACAAATGTTAAAAGACATTTCGTTTATCTTACAATTCAAGACAACAAATAATTTCATAAAGATACTACTTAAGTTAAGTAACATAAAAAACCTCGCAAAGAGACGATAATTAAGTATAAATCGGCAGTTGATTCTGTACCTATTGATACATTCGCCAATTTAGTCTCAACAAGTTTTAGCTTTCTAGTATTAAACTTGTAAAGCTGGTAAATAAATCGTCAAAGAGTTTTAAGTGTAGACTCATACTCTCTAATCAACTCTAAATCCATTCTATATATCAGATTTGCTCACGGCATAAGCATCTAGGTATCATAGCATAGCATAAAGCAATTCAATGCAGCGTCTAGCCTACAATGCAAACATATCATCAGACAGAATTGTCGTCATAATTAACATATTGTATGATAGAGATTATAAAATTAGTATATTTTACCTGTCATGTGACGTCAGAGAAACGGCATATTATGGCAAATCTTTCAGTCACGTATTGAATCTTATGTTTGGAAGTTACTTACTCCATGTCGAGACATAACAAAAATACTTACTAGTATATTATTCATACTGAGACAACACAGCATGAATTGCAAATACTGAGATAACGGCAATTGCAATGCAATGCTGAACATATACAACCATGAGTGTTTGTATAACAATCTCACGTGCGAAATGTCACATATTTATATTATATATTGCATACAACATACAAAAAACTCTAGTCAACTTTTCGGCCTGCGTTCTTTTCACGCCGCTTTTGTTGTCATATGAAAGACTGTACGACTTGCTAAGTGTTGAGATTTCGACATAATGAAATTTGTCACACAGAACCACAATCCAACTTTCGTCAGCGCTGCATTTAACTACCTATGTATGTTGTTGGATGTTTTCATAAACTTTAACATACATAGTTACATGTCGTATGCAGTGGTGCCATAAGCCATTAACGCTTGTCAACAAAAATTAATACCGGCAGAGTCAAGCTGTTAAGGATCACACTAATACACTCACGCATGTATACCTCACGCATTAATACTAACTACCCGGTAGTGCAATCAACTGGTAACAGACTATTTTGGCCCGACTAGTCATACTAGTCTAAAAGAAAATTCGGTTGCTCACCGTTAATGGTTTAAACTCACTTTATAAAATTAACTGTCCATAATCAATATGGTTTAAAGACTAAAAACACCGTTTTAAAGCACTTCAAACTAAAAAGTGAAACAAAAATTCTTAATACAAACTGACAGTAATATTGACTGAAATATACTTGTAGTATTGTGGAAAACGCGTGGGAAGTTTATAACAATATTTTTCGTATATCGAGCAGACCACACTTTTCTCACAACAATGCAAGTATTTTATAAACATATAATAATTTCAAAATTGTCTGAATAGAGATTGAAATAATAGCTGTAATTTGATGATTCAAAGATTTCAAGTCAAATAAAAAACGTATTAATAAACTGTGCCATAATTGGTATAAATCTGATGTATTTCTAACAAATTTCATAATTCTGGTAAAATTGAAAAGGCAGCATATTATGTTCAAAAACGGTCTAAAACTGTGGCAATTTCTATAAATTTATAGCACTTATTGCTGATTGAAAAATATTATTTTAGGAAAATTATATAATATGACAGCTACTAAAACATAACATACATGTCAAAATGTATGAAAATATGTACATGCGAATTTTAAAATATTTTCATAATTTCGCTGTCCACAAAATTTTTAAATATGTTTTAGAAAATTTGATTCTAGGGCTTGGGGAATACTATAGACATATAAAGGGTCTACCAACAAGAGCGACGTGATGCTAAAATAAAATAAAACACTCAAATTTTGTCAAAATGGGTTCTGGTTTTTTGTTTTTTTGTTATGCAGGTAATTTTATGCTATTTATGGATTCACAAAAGGATTTGACACACCCCAATAGCGACAAACTCTATTGACAGACGCTGTAGATATGTTGTTAAACATATTTCCTAATAGATGTATACTTTGTTATAAAGCAAATATGATATAAAATGTATAATACAATACCAAAAAAGGTCTAAAGAAATCTGAACTGTGCGATAGTGAACTATTCAGTAAAGTTAACGAATTTCTAAAGTGGATCAATTCGCCTCATCCAAGATACACTAAATGAAGGAGACTCCATGAGGCTGAGCTATTAAATTTCGGAAAAAAGCTCCAATGTTATGATCAAGATTGTATGATTTTAAGAGTTGAATAGTACGGCGATCGAATGAAGATTAATGAGCAATGAATGGGTTCTGTGTTCAATCTTTAACGAATCCGCGGGTATACGCAGCAAAAAGAAAGAAAGCTCAGTCAAGAATCATGCAGATTTCAATGCGCTATTTGCTATTATTAATTTACAATTATAACTTATATCACATACATAAAGTATATAGTATATGACTTGGGCATAGAACTAAATAATTAATTTAGCAAATTGATTAACAACATACACAAGCCGAGTTGAAACCAAATTTAATTTTCCATCCGAATGCACTTTCACAACAAAGGTATTTTAAAGTTCGCTATGTCAACGATGAATAGAAACAATGAAGGATAACAAAAAACGCGAAAACAAAAACTCTAAACGTCGGACATTATACATACACTTTTTATAATTTTCGAGACAGCGTCGCGAAGAAAGAAAGTTTAGCACCGCGTGTCAATTTGGCAATCACCCGCCGGCAACCACCGCGACAATACACGAATGGTTTCTTTAATGAGGCACACTTTAATGGAATTTAAATAACAAACTTTGTCCATACAAACCATGCCCATAGTCTGTACGAGTATTTGCCAATGGATATTTATGCGTATGCGTGCATAACAGTAATTAAAAGTTGATTTCTGTAAGCAACAAATGGTTGTTGTAAAGAATATCCTTATCTGGGAACTCTGCTGTTTAATAGTTTGGCGAAAATTTGTTACCAAACCATCGCATTTGCCACTCCACATTATGCAACTCTGCCACTTACCATTGTTATAAATATGCCAAACTCAGGATTCATCTCAATCGTATCGCCATCGGTGAATATAAATGTTTTCTTTTTCTCCTTCTTGGCTGTCAGTACAACTGCAACTTGTTGCGCTGCAACCGACAAGACCGGAAGTTCGATGCGGTTGAATTCATCAAAACAGCCCCACGTGCCAGACTGAGCTAAGCCCTTGTAGATACGACCGAGGCCTCTATTTAAAAAATAATAGTCCTTATCACATGTGCATGTCATAAATAAAGCAATATTCAAGTGCATAATATGCGAGCCAAAACTTCTTTATTTCAGCGAGGCCATAAAGGCGAAATAACGAGCAATGATGAATGATGAAATAGTATTATGCAGAAATCAGATTTAACTCCTTATGACTTACATACATGTGTGCACTTCTTACAGGAATATTTCGTCTTTATTAATTGTTATTATAGAAATTTAATCTATTCTATGTTACTTAATTGTGGTTTTAAAGTAAAGTGTGTAGGGTTAAAGGAGCATGCTCAACTCCAGAATATCTCACATACCTATTCTTACATGTATAGCTTACGTGAAATTTATTGCGCTGCTACATTTTAATACCTGTAATCCATTTGGTCGGAGCAATTAAATACAACCACGTACTTAGCCAGCGTCTTTCCCATGTCCTTTACAGTCTCCGTTTTTCCGGTACCCGCTGGACCACATGGTGCGCCACCCATGCTCAGTGTTAGCGCCTGGGCGAGTGTGATGTAACAACTACGCGACAGTAATAGAAGACAATTCCCCAGCAATCAGACAACGAGCGAAGGAAAATTGAAATATGTATATACAATTTGGTTCAATGCTTTCAGCATATATAGTAATTTGCAAATTAATTTAATAAAATGACGATATATATATATATATAAATATGATCAGAATTCAAATTACAAATCAGAATCTGTGACGTGAAAACCGCATACTTAACTCCTAAATTTTTAATTGATTGATTAATTTCTTTCGGCATTCCTTGGAGCAAACTAACTAAAGCAAGCCAATTTTGCAATTTCTGTGCACATTAACGTTTTTTAGTAAATATATACCGTTTAATTTTCAAACAGCAGTGTCTTTTTTTATATCTTACATTAACAGCATCCCACGCTTTTGGTTTGTTCCAAATTTCGGTGTTTTAACCGTTAAATTAATGTACGATTGTGCTAACAAAATGGCAACGATAAATCCTAAAGCCTTCATTAGTTTAACTTAAATAAACCGTACTACCAAATTTTTGCCTAATCTAATCTTACCGATCTGTTAGCGGCGTGATCACCAAACGATCTGTGCAACCCAAATATTCATTCTGATAAGTGAAAGTTACGTCTGTTACTGAAATCCATGTTTTGTCCAAGTCCTCTTTGAAGTAAAAACGACACTGCTTCAACCACTCAAAATCGTTTGCTGATTTAATGTTCATCCGGCACTGAAAATACAGATGGTCACGCACACACATGTCTTTTAAATTATATGCATTTTTCGGTGCCTACAGTCTTACCAATATATCGAATATATCCCGTTGATGTACATGTATGGTAATTAGGGTTTCGAAATTTGTCCGCTCCATTTTGGTCAAATTCCTTGTGGTTTGATCAATTAGCGTGTTTAGAATTTCAAGGAACTTATTATTCGTCTCCGACATGACTTTCCTCTCATGCCTGGCCTGCATCAGCGCCATTTCCGCGTCGCGTGTCCAAATCATTTGTATACCCAAAAGACCAATTTGCGCTGGGACTTTCTCTAAAAATCCCAACAAGGTAAAATTTGGATCATTTATTGTTGCATAAGCGGTGCGGATAATCGAATGCAATGACTGCTGTGCGGTGACCAGCAACTGAGTTAGCCATGTCTCGACGGAACCCTCAGCACGAATCGCGCGATCTAATTGTATCATCTCACCCTCACTAGATATTATTGCCATCATCTTGTTGTACTCAATATCGTGGAATTTCACTTTGCGCGTATTATCGAAAATGGATAGTAAATGATTTTGTATGGTATGTGAATCAGAAGCCTGGCCGAGTATCTCTAAGAGTGCCGGATCAGAAACAAAAAAGAAACGAGGAAACATCATTCGTTTGCGTTCCAAATAGCCACTCAGTGATTTCTGACAAATTTCTAACTGTTCCTGCAAATGAGGTAACAGCTGTTTAAGAAGATCGTCACCGACACAACATGCAACCACACCCGGAGTTTCATGAGCTCGTTGCATTATCTTTTGCCAGGACTTGTCAATTTTAGAGAATCTCTTGGCTTCTTTTGGTAGCTGTTTAGCAATATCACCACCTACAAAGACAGCCTCTAAGTAAACCCACATATTCTGCACCAATAACCAACGTTCTAAAATCTCATTCGAATTGGATAAATCATAAACCCATCTGGAATGAACGAAGTACAATTGTTTTTTTGTTTTTTACTTAATTTAAAAATTGATACAACAAACTTACTGTTGAATTTGTTTACGAAATGGTGCGTTGTAGCGATTGGATAGCAACGAGCCCAACACCATTAAACTGTCTTCTAGCTGACCTATCGTTTCAGCTGTCGTATCACCTCGCAGTAATAGTTCACCTCGGTTGTTGAAGCTCATAAATTGTAATTCATGTACGGACCACTCGTTTGTGACTTGCTTTAACTTAGCCTCGATATCCTTCTCTTTCATTGCACTAATACAAATATCTTCAATATCCTCTTTGTGTTTAAGCAGAGGCGCCTCCAATATATTCTTCAATGAGAAGCCTTCCGAATCGAATTCGAAAATATATTTGGTAACGTCCATGATGCGTTGCCAATGTCGGGGCTTCATTGCCTTATTCGCCATCAACTCCAATAATGGGCACATATCATTGAAATCGTCGATGGTTTTCTTGAGTGCATGGAAAGCCGGCCACTCCTTTAAACCTTTTGGAAGTTTACGACAACGATTCTGGAACTCCATTAGTTCGTTGTTGATCTCTTCGATATCGACTTCATTCCATGGTATATCATAATAACTGCTCACGCGATCTATGACATCATTATACAGTTTATAGAGTTTCTGCAGCAAATTTAATTCTTTCCGTATTTGACCCAATTCCGGGTAGTCAGTTTGTGGTAAGCCAAATAACTCTTCACCATTCTGGTAGGTTTGCAGGCGACGCCACATACCCTCGAAACGATTTTGGAATAAAATCAAGCGATCGGAGGCCTCACGTGGTGTTAGTCCAGCTTGCATAGGACCGGCATTGCGATATTCATTTACATATTGTATTTTATCTTGTTTAAATTTCTCTAAATTATTTTTGAGATCATCCTGAAAGGACGGTTGCATATCAAGCAGTTTCACTTGGGCTTGAAGGGCACAAGACAATAAATTTTGAAAAGTACTGCGTAAGTTATCTACTAAGTCGAATTGTTCACGTTCCACTTGCACCTCAAAGCGTGTAAGTACATTAAAAGCCTCCTGGTAATGCAAAAATATCTGTTAATGACAACATGGAATATAAAACAATATCATCTTACTTCTATTGGATCAATACGCAACTCCATATCAACTTCTTGCTCTCTTATTTTACTTAAGGTTTCCATTATCATGCGCACGTCATCGAGATCACGTATTGGTCTGTCCAACTTGCGATCCATTTCATTAATTACCGCGTAGACATAGTCCATCTCTTTTTTGTATTTTTTCTTCATAGCTTGTCCAATCTTATGATTACAAGCTAAAAAAAAAACGCATATTTGTTTAGATATTGAAGAAATAAAACTAAAATAAAAATCTAAAAACTTTGGTATTTTGTACAGTTCGCGCACAAGCCATTGCGTAATAGCACTACATAAGAATTGGAATCAATTCATTGCGAGTATTACTTGTTAAACGCTGCCACTCAAAATATTTGTGCTATGAATTCCGTTCAATACATAATAAAATTGCGATTTACACTTCAAACGAAAGTATTGGCATTGATTTGGGTGAAGCCCTGTTTGGTGCTGGGCAAATCGTTTGCTCGTACTTAGCAAAAATCAATAGCAATAAAATTGAAAAGCGAGTCGACTATGGAATTCACGGTGATGTCAATTACCATAATTTTCCATGCTAATAATCAATTACAACTTTTACAGCGCATTTTCACTTACATTTGATCTCAATGGCCAATCCGTATTTGAGTCGTTCATTATAAACGGATACACAATGACCAAACACCTCCATTTCGGGCTCTACTAGCAAATTGGCGTCCAACTCCGCCAAGCAACGTAAAGTTGACTCGAATTCTTGCAAACCAAACTCCATTAATTGACGAGTTGTACGATCGTTTTTCCATAGGAAATGGTATGGTTTCCAACGTTTTATGTAGGTTTGTATTTCGGGTTTGATATTTTTTGTAGAATTTGAGAGCAAATTTAGCGCCTTCACCACCTCTTTATTATCCATGATGGCGGCGTAAAACGACTTCAGCATATGAGGCATTTGTGGACGTTCCTCCGAGGCCAAGGTGTATAGTTTGCGACGACGTGCACGATTTCCGGTATTGTGATTACGTCCAATTCGTGGTTGAGGCGTTGTTGACACTTGCTATTAGGGGTACATAAAAATAAATTAATACGCTTAGTTCAGTATAAACAGCTGTTCTGTTTAATATGCTTGCCGGCTCTTTGCCGCTAGTCCACTGTGCCACGCCCTTGGCAATGCCGGTGATAGTTTTACCAGCGGTTGTCAGTATCTCTTGCAACT
This sequence comes from Bactrocera oleae, assembly GCF_042242935.1. Taxonomy (NCBI): domain Eukaryota; kingdom Metazoa; phylum Arthropoda; class Insecta; order Diptera; family Tephritidae; genus Bactrocera; species Bactrocera oleae. Next base: position 22,972,511 of record NC_091536.1, read on the forward strand.
CATCAAGATTCGGCTTGATCACCACGTTTGGAATCTGCAACTGCGCATTTAGCGCAAATATCGGCTTCTTCAATACGGTATCATTCTCATCGTCAATAAATCGACGCCTAATAGTATCTAACGCGCCACGTATTACCTTAATCAGCACATCAATTACCTTTCGACTATAGTATCGTCGCATCTCCACCACTGCATTGCAGACCATATCCTATAAGTGCATTACCAACACCAATCAAACATTCTGTGCTAGTTTGTGCATAGGTAAATTCTCAAATTACTTGCATTCCCTTGGGAAGGCTTTCGGTGGTCGAAAGAAGAGTTAAGGGATTCTCAAAGCATGACCATAATATGCTCCAATCTTGCTGCTGTGTTCCCACACTACCACCACCGCCACCACTCCCACTTGTACCAGCAGCATTTGGAACAGCTCCACCGCCTTCTGTCTCTCCCTTTCGGGCCGATGATGGTTGGGTCTGATTTCGTGAAGTAGCTATTGCACAAATGAAACACATTGAATACGATTATAACGATATACCTTCAAATATCAATAAGGCATTTATGTATGTATGTATGTACATATACCGTCAAACAACGTAACAACATCATCGCCTGCGATTTGCTTGAATGTCTCAGTCGCCTTGTCCACCAAATTCAAAACTTCCTCCACTGCCTCCGACACCATTTGACTCTTGCGGTTCAATTCAATAGCAGCGCGTCTGAAAAAGCGAACACCAGACAATATTTAACCACTAAATTTAACCAAATAAATATTTACAAGCATATAAGTATATAAGTAAATAAGCATAGATGCATAATTAGGGTACAGATTTGTCAACAAGAAAATGGCCAACTAGCTTAGCTGTTCAATTGTGTATTCTCAGAGGTCGCTCTCTGCCGCACAAAAAATTTTTACCGACAATTGAAACGAGTGAATTATTTAAACTATATTTACTCTTTAGACCTTTGAACTACTACCACAAGTTCAAATGGCTCATCTCATCTGATCAAAATTAGCTATATTCTGCTTTTATCCATTTCGTATACCAATTCAAAAAGCGAAACATACGAGTATACATCCAGTTTTTTCAGAATATTTATGTTAGTAACGAGGAGCAAAGATGCCGTGGAGTAATGTATATAACCTATTATTAAACATTTCCATATCCTAATATTTAAAAATCTCTGAATTATATGTACGTCTATATACAATACAATTATGACACATCAAGAATATTATTGTGCGTGAAAATAAAAGAATTTGCCAATGGTCGACTGACCTGCAAGCATCTTCGCTTTTCTCCAAAAACTCCTCGACAGTCCAGATTTCATCTTCTAAATTAAAGAAAATACAAAGACAAACTATAAGAAATCATGTCTAGTAAGATAGGTACATATTGCTTTGTATATTGACATATTTTCCTATGGAATTAAAGTTATAATTATCTACATATGTAGGTATTTTTGTACGTAATCTTACCTGCAGGCAAGACCTGCAAAGAAACATCCTGCATCCACATGAGCACATTTAATATGCGGTTCGAGTAGATGTCGTGCACACGTGCTACGAGTACATTAAAAGTCTCAATTGCTCGTTTACAACGTTCATAGAACTCCGTCCAATTTTGATGAGTCCACTTTAAAACAAATAAATAAAATTCTTAAAAACAAGGTGTGCGAGTATAAAGGTGACTAGAAGCAGCGGTCGTAGAGACTTATTGTGGTAATTTAATTGAATTATGTTACTGAGCAAATGACAACTGATAAAGCATGAAGAGCTGACATCCTCAGGATGCTCAACAACCTAATTCTAACTTACATTTATTGTGTGTAGACCAGGCCTTAACATTGCTGTTAGGCGCACCAATTGTGGCAGAAACAAAGGACGCACTTCCAATTTAACGGCGCGCACGGTTGTCAAAAACATTTTGATCAAGCACTGTAAGCAATCAAATTGAATAAACATAGTGCATGTAGTACGTAGTACGAGTAAAAGAGAAATCGGCAAAACAAATGTCCTTCACTCACATTCAACGAGTCCTGTATAGAAGTGAAATACTTTTGCCGGCTCATCAGTGTGGCTGCAACAATTGGCAATTCAACATTTAACTTAGCCAACATCTTAGCTTCGCGTATCAGCAGGGGTATAGTGGGATGCAAATTGACGAATAAGCGATCTCCTTGAAGAGCTAACAGTGGCTGTAGTAGACACGCATCGGCAACGCTAACCTATGGTTTAATAATTATGTAGTTACATCAATTTTCCCATTTTTGCTTATAACTTACATCCTGATCCAACCAAATGGACACAATCTCTGTTTCGTACTCTTTTAATAACGCTGTTACGTTATTATAGCGATTATCCAAGTCTTTTGTTAACTGTAATCCACTCAGCACTTTATGATCGAGCACAGCCTCCATTAGTTCTTTCATATGCTCATCTAATGCCCGGCTCCAACGGATACGTCCAGCAATTGGCGGGAAATTTCTACAAACGGGCGGATCATCGCGTTGTTTTCTAAACATTTTATTCACCCTATCTACTTCCTTATCAACATATTTTATAATGCGAACATACTTTTCATCCATCCGGCTGAGTGGTATCTTCTCACTAACCTTTTCAAATCGGGTAAGAAATCGAATGCATTGTGGTGTCTCCCACACCGTGTCAAAATTGGTTTCAATAAGTGTGGCTATAGTGTCCTTTAGTGCGTCGGTTTTGCTCATAAAACGTTCGAAATCGTCATTGAATTCTCCATTTCGATGATCCAAGTAATCATATTTCTTCGATAAAATCTCTTTTTTTGATTCCTCAAAATGGTTGCTGGCATCCTGTAGTGTTTCACCCAACAATAGACCCTCCAAACGACGTTCGAATAGGTGAGTATAATCTTCGATCAGATTGAACATGGAAATAATTTTCGATAGACGATCGCAAAATGTATCGAATTTTCCAAAAACGAAATTTTCCGAAAAACCAAACGGAGTTTGATTGGGTAGAAAGGGTTGCTCCCTTACAGTGTAGTATGTTTCATGGTATATATGATTAAGCTTAATGCAGTTGCCTAATTTTGTTCGTATAACATTGCGATCTTGTGACCAAATAGTCTCTTTACTTCGACATGTTATGTAGGACTTGCACGTCTCTATCATTTGATTGGTAATCTGCAAAAATTATTATAAGAAAACATTTCGAGAGCTTTGTTAAAATAACTAACTAACTAAAATACTTTAAAAATATTCTTTACAAAATATGATTTACGATATTCAAAATGTGTTACATGTGGTAAGGAAAAATATGGAGAAGGTTTAATTACATGAAAACTCGCTTTCCTTTCAAAAGTAAATCCCATGGACTACTCAGAAACAATGATGTCGCCAAATGCCCAGTTATTGGTATACCCTACCCGTGGAAATGAATGGCAGCGTTAAGCGTCTACACCAAAATTATTTTTTCAAAATGAAATCAGTGATTAATAATGATCAAATTACGAATGATAAAACAATTTGTCTAAGCGGTGGATGTGAATGACATTTGTAGAAAATTTCCGAACTTAGATACAGATTTTATCTAATTGATGACTGTTTTGGAAAGTGAATCGAAAAATTTTGTGCTCATAGTCTAAAATTTCCTAGGTAGCCATTAAGTGTCAAATTATGAAGAAATTGTGCAAAACATGATGTCAAACAGTCAGGCTTCAGGACTAAAGTTTGAGTATCAAGTTAGACTATCTCCTGCAATTTGAGTAAATTTGCGAATAATTGTGGAAACTGAAATTATAAATATGTCTGTTATTTTGTTTCATATTTTCTGATTTTTGTAATAGAAATAAAGATTTAAAAATAAACGAAAGCAAATCATAAAGAACTGTTGATAGTTTCATGAACTGTGGGCACAAATACAATATATCCAAAATCTATCTTATAACTAGGACAACAAATTCACTGGAGGCCAATGTTATTAAAAGAACAATTAAAATACGAACCTTAACCATGAGGGAAGAGGTTCTCTCGGACGTGTTATAAAATTGTGAAACACTATAGATAAGGCGCACCGTTTGTAATAGACTTAGTATGGACTGTTTCATGCAGACCTTTTAAAGAAAATAAGAATATATATATATATATAATTTGGTAAATATGAATATTTTAAGTTTCATTTAAGCATGACTATTTGAAAAAAAAACGGAATTTTCAAGATTGTATTAAAACAAGTAAGGAAGGGCTAAGTTCGGGTGCAACCGAACATTTCATCCTCTTGCAACTTGCCAGGATCAAAGCAGGGGAAATACCTTATGTGCAGCGATACATTGTGGTTAGAAAACACGCGATTTCAATTTCATTAAGTAACTCACATATAAGTATGTATGTGGTATAATAAAGTCAGCCGGAAGATCGAATATCTTTCTATTAGGTATATGGGGGATTATTTCCTTTCTTTTCTAATAAAAAGTTCGCAATAGGAACTGGCGTCCACATATTCGGTGTCTGAGGGCTTGAACAGTTTTGATCCGATGTGAGCAATTTTTAGTCATAAGATGGAATTAAAAAGTGTGATATATGAAAAGTAGGACCATCTTCAGTCTCCGGCTCATTTAGGTATATATAGATTTATCGCACTTTTAGTAGTTTTTAGCTAAACCGCTATATGGGGAGTGAGCGATGTTATAATCCGTACTCACGCATTTTAGCAGGGTGGGTAGGGATGCCAAAAATATTTACCCTGAGCGAATTTGGTTATTACAGCTTGAATGGTATAGGACTTTCAAAAAAATTTCCAACCATAGATGCCCTTCCTAATGCAATTTTGTGGTACTAAATAACAGTCTTTTATTGTAGAGCTTAGTTTTGGCAGTTTATTGGTTTTTGATAAATGGCCTTTCTTCTACAATACCGGGGGGTTGGTATTAGGTTGGGTGTCCAAGAACATATGTACCAAGTTTCATCGAGATATCTCAAATTTTACTCAAGTTATCGCTTGTACGGGCAGACAGACACTCACTTGAGATTCAACTCATCTCGTCCTCCTGATCCTTATATATATATACTTGTATACGTAATTCCATATCTATCTCGATTAGTTTTAGGTGATACAAGCAACCGTTAGGCGAACAAAACTATTATATTCTGTAGCAACATGTTGCAAGAGTATAAAAATATGACATACCGGATCATCTAAATACAGCGAGTGACAACACGTTTCCATTGCCTGAATAAATTTTGAGTTATCACGTGCTTCGTTGTAGCAAAATGTTATTTTTCGATCGGTTTCCTTCCACGCCCGCATAACGCGGGAGCCAGCCAAAAATAGGCAATGTAATGTATACTGCACCTCGCGATCTTGCAAATGGGCCAGCAATTGCGAAAATTGTGCACCTCGCTTCTTCCAATACTCCAACTCATCCTGTGGTCCACTTGAATCGTTCTCTTTGCGCAACTGTTCGCTTTCACCAAGTATTTTCATAACACCTTTTATCCAATTATTTACGCGCTCTTCGAGTTGCACACAAAACTCTTGATTTTTCGCCATATCCTTGACCTCTTCGACGTGTTCAATCTTCTCGAACATATCACATTTGTCGTCAAATATATTAACATGATCGCACACTTGCTCACAAACACGTAAAGCACTGCAAAACGATCTCAAACCCGGTAACAACTGTCCTTTTATCAGTCCACAACTTACATCGTCCTCATCCCCTTCTAAACTAGGGAATGCTAAGGCCTGCATGAATACGTACTCAACAATACGCTCAATAGAGGTGACAAGTCCGATATTTTTAGCATCGATAACGCCGCAGTATCTGATAATGATAAGTAAGAAGAAAGTTGTGCATACATACCATATATATGTACATATGTATTTTTATAATTATACTAGTAGATCGGTAAACTATTTGATTGAGTGAAAAAGTTTGTACTTAACGTATAATTTTGAAAATGATTGATACAAATATTTGTCAATGGAAAAAGTGATGCATTTTCCATTTAGCATTATACTGAAAATTATAACAATTATTATTTATTTATTTTTTAATTTTGAAAACATACTATTTTTTACTTAGAAATTGTTTTAGTTCTACAATAACATAATTGAAATATATAGTATATATTATATACTATCTTTTAAGTTGGGTCCCACAGAACACAGTCTGCTAAACTGTATTAAAATCGTTTCGGTAGTTTAGCAGCTTACCCCGGAGAAATGTTTATGATGTAATTTTTATATATATAAATATAGATATACGCACACAGTCATATTAAACTATCAGATTGTAGAGACAGAAAAAATATTGTTGGCTTTAAGAACATACTTTCTTACCCAAGCAGATAGATAAGTTGCAACACCTGGCTTATCATATCACAATAGAAATATACTGTTAACTCTATTTCAACAACATTTTCGCACAATATGTATTATCGTAAGCAATTATATGTATGACTCAACTAAACTTGAGATTAACGGCCTTCTTGGAGTACACAAATTCTATAAAATACGACTGCCAGACCCAGGTATTGCAAGGAACCGAGACGTCTTATGGTAGTGGAATAGTTTGGATTGATTTTACAAATTACTTAAATAACTGACCTTGTTTTTACTTCTTAGATAGGTCTACCCCTGGACAACGGGCTACTTACAAGCTTAACGTAAGCCGTAAGAGCTGACTACATTAGTGAGGGCGTACGACGTTACAACAGTGCCAATTTTTGTTTTTTTGCTTTTGTAGAACCTTAGTTTCTAGAGTTTCTCAGCATTCACAAATTCCGTTTTTAGCTTTTGACCAAATTAATCGAATCATCGCAGTTCATAGGCACCTATACTCGTATTTACATACAAATACATATTTTTTTTTTGGGGATACAATCAGTATGTCTGTGCGTATATTTAAATTGGAAAGCACATAATAAGACGGGCATTATCTATAAGTAATAATTACTGTGAATAACATTTTGGGTATAAGAAAAAAAGCAAATTATCCTCTCTAAACCCCACACCACAATAAAAAAAACCTTAAACTTACAAATCCTTTTGAAATCCTTCCTCAGGCAGTTGTTTTGAAGTATTCACGCGAAAGATATAAATACAAATCCCAGTAAAGGCACAAGTCCAGCCATCAGTTAGAAACAATTTTTTCGGCTTCGGCGGCGAAAATCCGCTGGGTGATGAACCTGTTAAACAAGGGAACCCAACACAAAACAGAATATTAATAAGCCAATAATAATATAAAACATACATAGATGTATGTTTGTGTGTCTTTACAAACGTTTATAAATATATAAGTAGGTATGTATGATTTCCATTTGTAAATACTAGTAGTTTAACGTTAAGGATATACGCATTTGAACAGACCATTTATGTGCACACATAAAAATATATACATACAAGTATATAAATAAATAAAACAGTTTGGCATTACTGCACAAAGATTTGTGAACCAATATCTATCTATTGTATTATGTAATTATGTGTATGTAATTTTTGTTCTGAGTACCCTGTGGTGTTTTTGAGCAGCTCGATGCGATGCCACTACGCGAGGTTCCAGGTTTGTTGGGATCCTGCGTTGGTTGTGGTTCAGGCTCGTCGACCTCCTGATAAAACCACAGAACTTTATTTTTCATATTGGGTAAAAAAAGTTGATTGATTTCGTCCAACTAACGGATAAAAAGTGATTTTATGTGTTACTTCGTGTGAATATATTAAAGTAACTATGCATATGTATGTGTACATGTCAGTAAATGCATTAGGAGAGATCATTTTCATTAAAAAAATATAGCACTTTATGCGCTATTAAGTTTATTTCGAAAAAAAGACAAAAATTAAAATTGTTAATTTATATATATATTATAATCACCGAATTTATTTGAACAATAACTGTTAATAAAAACCTTTAGTACCGCTTAAACATTTTATTATTAGCATATTTTCTGTGATGCTTTGAAAAATAGAGTTTATAATAACCATATACCATTATTCTACAGTATCATTAACAACATAACCTAAATAAAATATTAAAAAATCGTCTGCACTTCAGCTAGTGACCCCAATAAAAAAATACATACATACGTATGGTACAGAAAGTATTTAATTTTTTTCGGGCAACTCCATACGTGTGTAAAACGGTGGCATTTACTGAAAAAATTCATATATGTACATGCATACATACACGTTTCATTAGTTTATGAGTACCCACCATATCCCCCTCGAATATATAATCCATTAGTTGATGCCTTGGCAGTTGAGTTGCGTCTATTAACAGTTGGAATGTGAACTCCAAACGGGGATCCATTTCCCCTCGCCGAGCTTTTCGTTCACATTCTTCACGCCGTCTCTGTGCTTCGTCAGCGTCGGTAGCCATTATTTTTCAATAAAGTTATTTTTTATGATTCGGTAGTTGTATCCGTTTGTTTAAATTGAGTAATAGGATATGTTTCCAAATATTTTTACACCGACTCACGCAATGATATCAATTTGGTTAAAATAAACATGTATACATACATATGTATATGCGTATGTATGTATGTATGCATATTTGTAAGTGAGTGTGTATATTTTGGTTATATGTTGTGGGTCACCAAAGGATACAATTAACATCCGCAAAAAGCAAAAATATCGGAAATACCAAAAAGCGAATTAGTGCATAAAATTCAAAAACGTTATATAAAAAAGTTATAAACCCGATTTTCTGGTTATATGCTAATGTCTACATTAGAGCGGGTCGAATTACAGGGAGCCAAAAAATCGGAAAAATCGCGTATGCGGGAAATGTTCTATGGATCTATTTAAACATTTTTGTCTGAGACAATATGGGTCTAAAACCGATTTCGAGTAAGCGATTTTTTAAGTGAAGTTTTTTTTCGGGATTATAAAAATTTCTTCTTCGGTTTTTGAGATATCCGAATGAAATTTAATACATACGCAATTTTTTCGAAAAAACGACTCGCTCTAATATACCATACATATACATTTGTATAAGTACATTTAAAAACTACTGAATTCCAACGATCAAAATGCAAAATACCTAATCAGATTTCAAAATACCAGCCAGACAAATGAGTTGAGCGAAAACAAAAACTCACAAAAAATGTATAGGTATGTATGTAGATATGTATTTCTTTTAGGAAGTAAATCGAAAATATGTTTAAAACATAATTAAACAAGAAACATATTCTGTAAAGAGAAAAGTTATGTCAAAGTTGGCATTACTAATTAACGTCATAAAAACTCATCATCATATACAGTGGTGAGCAAAACTATAAAAGGAGTCTTAACTCTTTATTGCTAACAGTAAATATCTAACAGAAAAACGAAAGTCTTGAGCATAAGTACCAGAGAGCGGAAAATGGCTGTGACATTGGAAGAAACTGCTGTTGGAAACGTAGAATTTCTAGTCATTTAAGGGTTACATGGGTTTCCTCGGGCAAAAAAAGGCCTTTTCTCAATAATTTTTTTTTACATATAAAAAATGAAATATTTTAATAAAAATTTTTTTTATTTAAAAGATACATATTTAATAAACAAAGGAAAAAATACGTGTTTTAGTAAAGACAATAAACTAGGTATTGGACGAAGGAAAAAAAAATGAAAATTTTGGCAGACTTTTTTATAAAAAAATGCAAATTTCGATGAAAATTTCTCGACATCAAGATCGGTTGAATAGTTCGCGAGAAATCTTGACAACCGACTTTGAAAACATAGTTTTGACGCATTTAAAGTTTTAAGAGACAATAAAAGTGCCTATACCTGACCTCGAGCGTTCACCTTTTCAAGGCTGTATCTCCGAAACTATTAGTCGGATCAACTTGAAAATTTAGGACAATATTCTAGAGATGTTATAGAATTTAATAAGACAAAAAAAAAGATTTTTTGAAACCGTGAAACCCATGTAACCCCTTAAATTGAACCAAAATGATAAGTGAGGTTAGGTACAGCTACTAAATAATTTATTACAATTAAAAAATTTGTTATATTGATACATATGTATATACCGCCCTATAGTTAAATAAAGTTGGTAAGTAATTTATTTTAATTGCCAAAGATTTATTTGCAAGTTTAAATAAAATGATTTATTTTCATTTCAATTTCCGTTTTGTTCTGGTGACACCGATCGTCTGCGATATCTATTTTAAATTGTTTCTAAATTGTTGAGCAAATCATCTCCATTTTATATGTATGGCTTGCAGCAAATCTCAATCTTAGCTCACTGTGTTCTACGAGAGACCTTTTTCTTTGAATTAAAACTCGGTATTAGCTGTTTTGTAGAAACCCTCTTTATTTCTTTCAAAACCATAATGTGCTATCTTTTAGTCGTCAACTGTAATGTACCAAATTAATTTGGAGTTGGACGTAACTATAACTATGGAAAGAATGTAAGGTAATGGCAAATTTAGTAGCAGCGACCTGGGAGTCGTTGCCTGTCCTACAAACTACGAGTTGTCATATTTGAACGCACTATAAATTTTGGGATAGATTATTTAATAAAAGTAGGATTATAAGGTATAAAATATAATAAAGTATACTTGTATATCAAATATACCTATTAGTGCTGCCTTAGGGAATCCAAATTTAACAAAATTTGCTTATGTAAGACTACCATACATACATATATCTATGTTTTTATAAATTGATGATGAAGAAATGTTATTCGAATTAATACACTGCCAAATAAATGAATTTCGTCAAATGTTGGATAATATGAATACGGGCACAACATTAAAAAGTATGTTGCCAAGTTACATAATATAAGAATAGTTCATATCAAATTCTTGTGGCAATATAACATAAATATATTTCGGGACATGTGTATGACTGTAAGTACAACTTATTACGGTACACGAATACATAACCTGTTATATCATTTAGAAGCATAATATTAAGAAAATATGTTGGATTTTAAGTATTTTGATACAAATTCATAGTAGTATTATAAGATAGCAGGATTTCACCTGCAATGCATCGCCTCCTTCTTCCTCGTCCTCGGAGCTGCTGTCGCCTCGTATGGCGGCCGCATGCTGGGCGAACTGCGCTCGAGTGTTTTTATGTATAAACATTGTCTTCACACTGCGATTCACATTTAGCACAAAAACGTACACAAAAACCAAAATTTTAAGCTCGCAAATAACAGTTTTCCCACAAAAAAAAAATTGTCTGAATCATGTAGATAGTTACTGTAGTCAACGTATTTTGTAGGACGATTAGATCGACAATGCATTTCGTAATCAAATAAATATTTGCAGATACTGCCTAGATATTTTGAAAACATTGATCAAACAAACCTGATTCCATAGGAATTTTAATCGAAAACTTCTTACCCTGCTGGAAATTTCTTTACCAAAGATACTCGATATATTAGATACATTTTCATAAATACCTAGATTTGTTTTAAACTTGTATAACATTTGTATATTGACTTTGCACGTACTATTTTTTATAATCTCTATATATTTATTTACACAATGGCTTAATATTATATAAGCATCTGATGTATAAAGTCTAAATAAAACTAAAGGGTAAATTATACAAATTTTGTATTAAATTTTATTTACATATATCGGTCAATTGGAGACTCACGAGTTGAAAATTATTGAAAAACAAAAAAAAACGTAAACTTCGGCTGTCGAAGCTGTAATACCCTTCACAAGTGCATTTCTCATTGTTATTATATATTGTTATTTATTGTTATATTATAACCAATTCTGAAACGTAAATGGCCAATGATTTGCATCCAACAAAAAACTTTTTGCTAGTTCTTTTTAGCCATCTTGATACAAGAAAGTCGAACTAAGATTACTTTTTCAGAAAAAAATTATTTTTTATAAAAGGCTTTATCTGACCTATATGCTATGAGAGTCCGAACAAACAAAGAACAATTTGTTCGGAGACTAACAATAATCCATATTAAATTTCGTAAAGCTATCTTATCAAATAAGAAATACAACATACAAGGACTTGATTTCGATCGACTAGTTTGTATGGCAAACGTATGAAGATTCAGATCAATATTTCAAGCATTATATTCTTATATGGTAGGTCTCCGAAGTTTCCTTCTTCGTGGCCAAGTTATAAGGTATAATTAAGTTATTATATGCCATTGTATAAAAGTTTCTTAGCAGAAAAGGTATTAACGACCGTACGGTTAACTTTGGTACGTTATTTACTGTAAATGTATTAGGGTGGGTTAAAAAATCTGATTTATTTTCAGTTGGTACTCTGAAAAATATGTTCGTATACAATTCTATAAAAATATCTTCAAGTATGAGCTCTTCATTGTAACGAGAAAGTGCATCGCCTTACATTTTTCTATTTTTCGGAGTATCGGGTCCATACTTCCCATATCGTCCACATACCAAATATAAGGATTTTCAAACTTTCATTTGTACCGTAATTCACACATTCGGTTCATGAATTACACCATCTCCCACATACTACATTGATGAATTTCATTCTTCTAGCGGTCCAGATCTTCCTCTAGCGTCAATATACCCGGTATATTGATTTTCGACTTTCCACCTGACTTTAAATCTTTTATGTGAGTCTATATCTGTGATATTTAAATAATATTAGGCATTCATGCTTTCTTAAACATAATGTGGTTTTGCGCTGAGTATGATTGAAATGGGTCTAGACCTTGGTCTGAACCTCATCCCTAATATAACGATTTCTCATTCTCTGGTTGACTTTTGCCTTTAATCCTTCACTTGTTCTCAAAACTCACAATTACTAAGTTTTCCTTTCGAACTTCATTGAATATAAAAGGGAGTAAGTAACAGTAATAATAATGTGTATTCGCTCTACTCCGTAAAAAAAAATTTTTGCAGAATTTCTTGGTTGGTATTCAGAGTACGGCAGACAGCACACATACTGTCAAATATTGTATATTTTATACCAGCTACCGAATAAAAACGATCCAATACTGTCAAACTTTCATATAAATTATAAACAAAGTCTTCGAAGGTATGTCAGAATGAACGCTTAGCTTTTAATGCTTTTTTTAATAAAAATGGCGACTGTGGCTTGGCAAAGCGTAGAAAGATGTGATACTCATAGCTTTCATCGAACTTTTCTGTCAAAGCAAATGTCTGACATAAAGCGAAGTTGTGTCTGAATCAATCAGAACTCATACAAAAGTAAATCGAACTTTTTTTATAAAAGCAAATATCTGCGGCAAAGTGAACCAAAATTTTTATGTCAGTCAGACATCATTCATTTTCGTTTTACAATTGGCACGAATGAAGTAGAAGCTAATATTGACACTCTTTCTATTATATACATGTAATATACGTCCTCGGTGTGAAGCATAATAATTATTCTTTCATTATATGTGGCAATGCTATTTGATAGCATTTGCTAAATAATTTCATTATACATATTATTACGGCCAAAATAAAATTAAAAATGTGCAAAAATTAGTTTATACATTATTTCACTCAGTTTTATATATCAAGAATAATAGATCTAAATTAACGTATATGAATTTTGGTATAAATTTATCTTCAAATAGCTTAATATTACTACTAGACTGGCAGCACATTTTGAGATAATATTGAAAATGTCATTCTTACATTTTGCATTCGGAACAACTTTCAACTTATTCATAAATCTGACATGTCTTTTATAAGTATTTAAAAGTTTAATAATATTTCATTTATTTATTTAAGTAAGAAAAAATGTTATCGAGAGAGGAATTACAATCGCATAATCATTTGGATCCGGTTGATTTTGATATGATTACCAAGCATATGGGAGATTTCAACGTAAATGCAGCAATTGATTTGTTCCACATCGTATTAGCGTTTTGCTTTTGTCTACTTACTATTTTCCCATTTCTCAATTTTCTATACACAGCTGGTGATAATGCAAATTGACGTTTTTGTTTTACAGACATCTGCATTACATAGAAAGCTGATGAGCAAGGTGGAAGCTCTACGTATTCTACGCAAAGAACTGGAGCAATTTCGAACAGAACGTGACCAATTCAAATTGATGGCAGAAACGTTGCAGCTAAGGTATTCTGCTTTAACGCGCAACAATGAAAACAGTGGGTGCGTCGGTATAGATGGTAATAAGTCTAGTGTTGCGTCAATATTACATGAAACCCGCGAAAGAAATATAAAACTAACAACCGAAGTAGAATCTCTAAAACAAAAATTATACGAACTACGTGGTGATATTGAACTTCTAAGATCATCCAGCAAAGAAGGAAATTTTGAAAAAACACAAATGGACATGACTGATGCTACTAATAATAACGAAGCTCTTCAATGGAAGAAAGAACGATCGAGTTTTATCTTTTATTTAGAGAACTTAAAAAAAAAGGTAAACAAATATTTTTCTCCACTAATTCCACATTCAATTAGAGATTATGTTCTAGAATTTACAACTAGCCTTTGATTTAAAAACTTTGATTGATGAGAAAGAAGATATCATATCTGAACGAGATGCTTACAAATGTAAAGCTCATCGGTTAAACCACGCGTTGTTAAATGCACTGAACGCGAACAAAGCACACCCAAAGGTAAACGTTCTCAATTTATTAACTTGCGAAATACTACAATCTAAAATTGTATTTATAACATAGTTCCTTGACATTGATGGCATATTACTGGAAAATAAGTACCTGCATGAACGTTTAAAAAACTTTGAAAGCGAGCTTGATATAACCAAACAATCGTTAACCAAATACAAGGTAGAAAACACCACAAATTATTTATTATTTTACAGCCTCAAATTTAGGGTGATTTATCTAAAAACGTTGTTTCACTAAATTTAACTTATTTCATGCTTCAAAGACTATGTTGGAAACGAAGCGTAAGAAGGGTATAGTTAAACTAGGTTCTAGTGCAAATGATGAAAGTATTTTATCACATAAGCAAGGTAAAACATTAGTATGTTTGTCGTACCATTGATGTTGTGTAAAGTTTATATTATTCTGTAGTCCACTTTTTTTTAATAGGAATCGTATATTTTAGTATATTTAGCTAAAGTTTCATACCCAATTCTTCTTATTCATAGTTAAAACAATGCTTGAGAATGGTGTGGACTTGCCCACAAAAACCGAAACAATTCAAGACTTGAAATCTCTATGTATGGCTCTGCTGGATAATTTAAACGATAAACATATTGCCTTAAACCATCAGAAAAAAACTAACAAGTAAGAACAGATTCTGATTTAATAAATTAAAGTATATTGTTCCGTTTTCAGCATTCAAAAATCATTTTTTAGATCATGATAAAGTTAAGGGGATGTCAATAAATTACATGAGACCGTAATAAAATTAACAATATTATAATAAGCACCTTAACAAAATTTAAGAAAATATTTATTTATTTTTTGACGCTAGCAATATAATATTCTTGAAACCTCATATAATAATTGAAAAGTTTTGTTTCTAATTCAATCATTGTATATATGCCCCATAGAATTCTCGCGATAAAAATTGCTGAATTGGACCAACGCATTCAGTGTTTATCGGGAATTGAAGCTACAACTGGAACTGTATCATCTTGTAACAGTGAATACTCACCTACTCAGTTATTGCTGCAAGACTACAGCGCTTCATCTGTGGACTCTAGTGACATATTAGAAACAGACACAGTAACACCAACTACAGCTAATCCGAAATGTTCAGTAATTCTTAAATTAAACGATTCTGAAACTTTAACAACTGAATATGAAGATTCGAAAACATCTCGTTTGGGTATATCAGAAGACTCTGTAGACTCTCTATCAACAGAGTCTGGCCGGAGTATATTATCTTCAGAATACGGCGGTTTCGCAGAAGCTCTAGGTATACGTAGTCTCAACGAATTCTCCGAAGCCGCCAGGGATGCGTACAAAACACCATCCACCACCACGGAATCGGGAGATAACTCAGGCACAAAATCAAATTCTCAGCCACAACACATAGACAGCGATATCGCTAGAGAAAGGTATAACGATTTAAAAGACTTGCCGCCAGAGCTGGCTGCAATGGTGCAGCAAGCACTCCATGAATTAGATATGCGCGATTTTGATGAAATGGTGAACACAAATGTAAGTGATTATGAGAGAGCAGATAATGAAAAAGTATGCCCAAATACTGCCACTTCATATGAAGTTGACAAAAGAGAGGAAAAATCACAAACAGAAGTTTAAAAGCATTTCTCTGGCATTTAATTTAGAAAATAGGAAAATTTTATCCAAAAGTTGTTATACAAGTATGTATGTTTCAAACACATCGGCAAGTACATTACAAAAAGTGTACTTTTAATAATTACAGAACTACACAAAAACATGTTGCATATATAAAGAACAATTAGAATAAAAATATATCAGATATGTATGTATGTATTTATACACTTCTGCAATAAATAGTAAAACAAATTATTGGAAGTTTTATCTTATTTATTTCTTGTCAGATATTTGGCACTTCGGTATAGATCCATCTGATGTAGTGCAATCACTGCAAAAAATGCGTAACTTTTTGGAATAGTTGCAAATGACTGGCAGCCAATGGTTACATATATTTATTAGAGTATTAGAATATAAATATCGAGCTCAACCTGAAAAAAATAATAGCAAATAGTTTATCGAGATAGCAAATTGTTCTAAACAACATATAAAACATCTTTTCACCATACAGTCTTTCATAATACAAAAAGTCATGTTAGTTGCAACTTTTGTGAAGCGAATGGATCTGCCTATCAATATTTATAACAATTGTGTATAACCATTATAGAAATATTAACACATGTGGTTAGTTTGAATATGCCATTTTTATTAAGCACATAAATATAGTGTATTTTTGTATCACATAATTTAACATGGTTTTTTCAATCAAGTATTCTTCAATTTTAAATACATATTTAATGTGTAATCAATTATATAATTTTGAAACACTTATTTCGACAAAATTATATATTATATAAAACTGACAAGTGACTTGGTGAATATCGGGCATTCTAAAAATAAACCAAAACCCACAGTTAATCCATAGATTGAATAATTATGGCCACGCACTGAAAATGTGTATGTATGTATACATATGTATGGTATATACACAAATTTATATTTTTTTCATATGGTGTATGTATTGGCTGTATAAATTATAAAAAAAAATATTTACATTTTCTAACTAAATTTATTATTTGACTAGCTTTTCTTTTTTAAAGATTATTTCTAATTTTACTTTTAGACATTTTATACTTTCTTTAACATATCCATCTTAAAAGCAACCAAATTCATTCCCAATTTTATTATACATAATAATTTATTTTATAGAAACTTACACACACCCGTTTGGTGATATATAATATTTACACTCTAAATAATTTTGCAATTAAGTTTAAATAAATTTCATAAAAATAACTACTTACGACTCATATCCGTAAAAAATGCACTGCTGAATTACAGTTTTACCCCTAAGGTGTTATTCCCTAATAATTTAACTCCCCTTTCTCTCTTCACATAATATTCGTATAGTAATTGAATGAAAATAAATAAAAGGAATAAAATTATGATGGTAGAAATGAATTGTTAGTTCTAAAACAAAAGTATCTACCACGTCGTGTTTAGTTAGTAACAACGGCACAAAACCTGTACCAGATCTAAATAAAAATTATTTATTTCAATGACAGAACCTTTATGCCGTCTCCTTCAGTGGCATGTGCATATCAATTTATAAATGACATATAATTAGTGAAGAGCACATAGTTCTCTACTAACCGCGCGCACAATTCCTGACGCACAGCTGCTGTAAATTTATTTACCAAGCAGAGCGCTGTCGTGGTGCCAAAGATTAAATTATAAAGTAAAACAATTTGAAAATTGCCTAACCACTCGATGGCACCAAAATCACCTAATAGATCGAAATTTGTAATGCCTGAAATAAAAAATATATAATGAATAAACTTTCATATAGGAAGATGTTTGTAACTCACCAATAATTCTACTGAGCAGCGGCAGTGCTGAACTTAATATTAAAACTAGCGCACAATTAAGTATTAGTTGTGCGAGAGAAGTCTTTCTTTTTTGTGGACAAACGTTGCGCATAAAAGGCATGGTATAAAAGCCAACAACAGAAGTGGCACCTAAATAGAAAATTAAACACACTTCTAAACCTGCTCCAAATGGTCCCATCTTCGATAGAGAAGTTATTCCAAGCGTAAATTGCTGTATGAAGGTAAAAGAAAGGCGATGTTAATGCATTAATTTTTCGCGTCTCGTCAAATATGTATAACACAGTAATAAGAAAAAACTCACCCGAGTGCTTAGTGGCAATGCTTTGATTCCTATTAGCAACTCTAGTGTATTTTGGACTACCAGCAAAACCGTTATACCGGTGAAAAAGAGCAACAACAACATTGCCAGAGGATATACGAAATTACGTTGAAACGCCGATGACTTGCGCAATTTCTCCAACTCTCTACTTTCAGACTCCAATTCTCTCAGTCTTTGTTTGAGCTTCTGTTGCTCAGTTTGATAATTTTCCAAAGGTTTTCGTTGATAAAGATGTACCAACGATGTATGAGCATAATATCCGCCACCATTTGTATAACCATTGCTGTAATCATTGTGTAAACTGTTGGCGCCGCCGTTGCTGCTGATATTAATATTTAGTAGTTCAATATTCGCTATTTTGCGCTTCAAGCTGGCGATTTCCATGTAAAACACTTGGTACTCCTCATTTACGTCGCGAAGTAAATGTGGCTTCACAAGTACTTGTCCCACAACTCCGAAGAGGCGAACAAAGCCAAGCGGCGTGCAAACTATTGAAATAATACAAAATTAATTGCGACTTAAAATATGTATTTAAAATAAAAAAACCAGTACACTAAGTTTACACAACAATACTTTTCACATTTACCATCGAAACAATTACCCTGGAAACGAGTGGTTGTTGTTGTACTTGCCAAACAAACAAAATAAAATTTATTTTAAAATAGCTTGCTCTCACAAAGGAGTTGATGACAAACTCAATAAATGAATTTTATAGTTCAATTTTAAAAATTATATACATACATACATATATAAGAAAATCAATATGGCGCAGGGGGATATGGATGAGGACTTTCTTAACTTTGAATCGAAAGTAAATCAGGTAATGAAATTATTAGAGGATATGGCGGCCGCAAATAAATCCGATGCAGAAAGTGCTGCTAAAAAGCCAGAAACGTAAGGTTGTCAAAAACAAGTATTTGTCCAATAAATGTACATACAAATATTTCACCTTTTATAGAAAGTCTGAAATTAATCAAGATAATTTCATTGTAAATGTTCGTCAAGACCGCACAGTGCTCAATCGCAAAGCGGTCTATCAAAAGGACCCATCAGATACTGGAGGTCCACAACAAATGGACAAGTACACATTTATGCAGCAGATGGAGCAGGATGCCGCCGAAAGAACCAAGATTCGACAGGAACGTGAGCGTATTTCTCAAAACTTTCGTAGGTAAATGCGCTAAGTTTAAGTATATGTATAAGATTATAAAACTATTCATTTACGGAAAATATTTTTACCTCCACCTAGCATGGGCAACGATGCTTATCGTAAGCAGAACTATGAAAAGGCAATACAAATGTATACAAAAGCCATTGAACACGTTAAAGACAGTCCTATATTATACAACAACCGAGCGCTATGTTATCTTAAGTAAATATATATATAATATGTATATACTATCTAAATATACACATATGTACATAGTTTTGTAATTTGTAACAATTTAACCACATTGTGTACGATATAGGTTGAGGAACTCTAAACGGGCAATTGTTGATGCCGATTATGTAATTAATAAATTGGACGAAAAGAACTTGCGATCTTGGTTGTACAGAGCAGCTGCTTATCTGAGATTGGGTGATGAAAAAAATTACGAGACCAGCATTAAATTCGCAAAGAAAAATAATACCAAAGAAATCAGCTATATAACTGCATTTCAAGAAAAACTCAGAACTGATTTCTGAATATATTAAATTTTATTATTTTCTATTTTTCCGCTAAATATATTCACGTAAAACTCTTTGTGCCTTCATATTTTCGAGATACTTACCGAGTAATAATAGCACTCCCAAAAATGATACACACGAATACAAAAATGGTAAATGCACACTGCCTAAATCTGAAAGTATTTCAAGAGATATTCCAAAGTTTTATTTGACAATAGGCTGACAATTAAATTAATTGATACTTGATTGTTAATAAACATACTTAGCAGTGATAAAAATCCGATTTTATCTGGATCCATAACAGCAGAGAGTACATAAGTAATGCCTAAAACCACCGTGGCTAAGAGGCTAAATACTGTAAACGTTTCATAAGCGCGCGCAATTATACCCTTCTTATGCCCAACGAAACCAGTAGATTCCGTAAAAAGATACGCAAATGGCAAAAACACAAATAAGGAGAGATTGGAAAATAAAAATATATGATTCCAAAGACCTGCAATTATAGTGACTATAGTTATCTTAACAACTGAAATTAGGCAAATAAACTAATTACCTTGTATTAAAGAGCTATTGAGCCATTTTACATAATAGCTGTTAGGATAAAGCAACAGAACCTCATTGCTGGCTATTGATATCGGTAGCAGAAGGGCGGCACCAACAGCGATCGCCATAGAAAATGTACACAGCCAAGAGCTGTAAGCATAACGTTCAAACCATACAAAGTATGAAATATTACACAAATGTATGTATGTATATACATATATACAAAGGCATTATTTCATTTAATAATTTCAAAAGTTCGACAGTGAACTATAGAAAATACATTTATTTAAAAAGTGTTTAACAAATAACTATAGAATTATTGTCATTTGTAATCTATTGTACATATGTATATGCATCACATACCTTATACGGTAGACGAGCACTTCATCTTCGTCCGTGGAAAATAGATCTTCACGATCTTTCCGACGAAAGCGGGTTATCAGCGCATAGGAGGCAAGATATAGCAACATCAGCAGCAGCAGAAATATCTGCGAACAATCAAATAATTTTTTAATATTATTGAAAAAATAGCCAAAGATGTAATATAATATAAACATGTATGCATATATAATATACATATGTATATAAAATAAATTAACATATGTATTTTAAAAAGCTAAATATTTATTGAAATATTTATATTGCCATTTTAATACAATTTGTATTATTTTTTTTTTTATATTTTCAATTACTCAAACTATTGTATTTCAAATATATTACATGTACGTAGTATTAAAATAGAATTGGTCATATATTGTTCAATAAATTCCACTGACAATCGAAGCAATTGCGTTGATAAGTACAAAATTCACACAGGTTATTGAATCAATAAAAGAATGATGCGTGGACTTTGCGATACGAATATAACAAGATATCAAACACACGACTTTGTATAGTCTGCGAGGAAATTAAACTTTGATCAATGAAAACGATGAACACCAAAAACAAATCGAAATAGTTATAGATATATCGAAATAATCAGGATGACCAGACGAATGGACAACTACATGATAATACCAAAAACTCCAATTCGGAGTGGTAAAAGAAACTGGTGAAGTTATTTACTATGGCCTTATATTTTTCATTCGTTCGATCACGGTGATACATGTATCGGTGATCCTATACTCGTACTTCTCCAGGGGAAAAGGTACATTTAAAATTTAATTGATGGGTTCCCTGGTCATTCTGACTGCCTGCCGTTATGTCGACAACGTATTTGCAGACCAAATTGCTAAGCTTATATATATTGTACCAACAATTAATTCCATTATCCAGAGATGCAAACATATTATAATCATCAATTTTCTACCTAATTATCGAATTCCTCTAACCCTTATTATAAGCTAATTAGAACTTTGGTAAGCCAGTCGAAAGCCTCCGTAACAAGCATTGCATTTTTTACTATTGATGTATAATTTGTAATATGTACTACAATAAAAATATATATGTTTACTAAAAATAAACGATTAAATCGAATTATAAAAAAATGCACATTTATATTAAAATGAACTACTTTTATAATACTTTTTTTTGTTTAAAAGCTTAAACATTAAGGGCTACATAAACAGTGGTGTTCAAAATGCTTGTAAATGAGAACCGCTTTTTAAGATATCTTACGGTATACATCAAAATAAATTAAAATTTATTTTCATTTATATAAATTAAAATGTACTGTTTAAAATAATAATCGTGAAAATTTAAAAGGGTACATATTCCCATTTTTTGATACTTTTGAAAACGAAACAGTACATAGTACATAATAATGATACGTCATAATTATTAGAAACACAAAATAATTTTTTCTAATTTATAATTTTTAATGGATAAAGGAAAACTTTGCACCGACGAAAAACGCAATCTAAATTTAAAATTAAGAAAGGAAGAAAAAAACTTGATCGAAAATAAAAGACCTCCCGAGATGTATTGAACTAATTATAGACAATGCCATTAAATAAGTCAGAAAGTCAGAAAGCAGAGGCAGGAAAAGAAAGACAACTGCAGTAGATGATCGATGCATAATTCGATACGGCATAACTAATCCTGCTATGTCTTCAAGAATATGTCCTTAAAGTTTTATGTCGATAGAAGCAATATATAATAGCAATATTAATCTCCTGGCCTTTAACGCTCCAACCAATAGTTTATAAACTTTAGACGCGTTTTTCTCAAAACTACTATTTCAAAGTCCGAGTTCACTGTCATTTTAAAACTACTTGACCGATTCATTTCAAACTTTATACACATTTTCGACATATAAAATACCGCCCCCCTACGTTTAGTAAAAATTTTGTTTTTACATTAAGGGTGTTCTCCACCCCCAAAATGGCGAAATTATTAGTGGAAAATAACAGTTTACACTTTAAATAGCCGCCAAAAATTTTAAAGAAAAAAAAATTATCAGAGAACGTTGGGGGGAGATTTGATCATAGGAGGATAATTTAACTAATTTTCTTTGTTTTTTTTTCGGATAATTTCCAGCCGAGTTATGGTGAACACCACAAATTGTTTTTTTTTTTCGTATATTGACTTCTTACCACTATTATTATTTTGAACACAGCAGTATATTGAAAAACATTTTACTATCTATACATCTACGTTGGCATGTAAGTATAATGCGAAAGAATCTGTAATTTATATATTACTTTAATTTGGAACCATAGTAAAACAAAAAACATTTGCTTAATTATTGTAATGCCTTAAATACAAATTTTTTTATAAATGCTTACAATATTTTCACGAAGATTGTTATGAAAAATTTGTAATTTGATATCAGTTACTTCTTCCTCTTCCTCGTCCATGTCACCAAAAAGTTTCTTGAATTTTCCGTTTGAGGCAGCCAGAATGTTATAGTTTGTCCCTTTAAAATTGGCACGTTACAGTTAGAGTCCAAAACACAATTCTAGATAATGGTGTAAAAATTCTGCAGTTTTTTTCTACTGTGCACGCACTTCTTTTAATTTGCACGGCACGCAATACAAAGTGCTTTGGTGTCACAGTCATGTAATCTCTGATAATGATTAGATTCTTAGCAGTTAATTTTAATGTTATGTTTAAATCATACAGTTAAGAGGACAGACAAGAATTGGACTGTGTACCGTCACAGAGACCTTTTGACACCAATATCACAACACAAAAAAAGTAAATCAAATGCCTGTTATTTATTTTATATGGATTTTAAATGCACATTAATTATTCAATTTATTACATTATCTTCCAATCGCAAATTTTTAATTTCATTTAAAAGAAATTTCCACAATGTTATTATTATTGTTGCATATGCAACCCCAGGCTCTCCGTTGATTAGAGTCTTCTCATACTTTCCCCATTACAGAAACCGACAATTTTTTCAGTTCCACAAAGACACAATGTTCGTAATTTAATCAATCAAATTGCTGTGGTACTTATATGTACATATAATATTAACACACATTCACAAATCTCATAAATTTTGTTAACAAACAATTTTTCGACCAATTCCCACGTACAGAAATTCACAAACTTCAAGAAAACGAGCCAGACAATAATAACAAAAATTTCACTAATGTCAGGGTTGCAATTTTCAAATTTTAACATTATTATCTACGAGTTTAATTAGTTAACCGGATGACGCCTAAAGAATTCACCGGATCTTTCAAAATGCTAAAATTTTATATATAAATATAAATAAATAATTCAATTTTAAGAAGATTCGTAATTGATTATTTTTATTACTTTATTATATTATTTACTTTGTTCCATTGTATCGTGAGTTTACATACAAAATGTTGTGGATCGCAGAATCAATATTGATCCCAAAATTTTCAAAATATCGCTTTCAATATATATTACACGTTCAGAAGTCCCCGATGATGGTTTTGTCAATTTGCTCTTAAAAAACATCCACACTTTAACAGAATTGTTACTGTTGTTGCGGTAGAATTCGGTACCACGACAGTCGGGCCTACTTAACCGAAACGGACACGGATTTTTATTCGGCCAAGGACTGTCAACTCAGCAGAATATTGCTATGGTGATGCCAGTGATTTAACCGATAGGTGACATGCTGGGTTGTATGAGGAATACACCTATATTGTTGAGGAAAAAACATTAAAAATATTATCTGAACAAAACAAAAGCAGCTCATTTTACTACTCTGCCTCTATCTATTGTTTGTGTTATTGCTAAAAGACGCTTTCTTCAATAACTGACATAAAGTCTCTAATTCAAATCCGAAAGGAGTCATATGGAGTTCTGAATTAAGTTTAAGTACTAGATTTAATTTGTGTAAAGAAACAGTGCTGCCAAATTTAAGAAATCATGTGTGGTAGTAACCCTGCTTTGTGATAAGAAGCCATTTTGTGTCTCATTGCAAATGTATATTTGTCGAAATAATTATTAGGTCTAGAAATTGAATTATAATGCCAGATTCTGGAAAAAAATTGAGTGAGTTACGTATTTGTGATTTGAAAGAAGAGTTAGAAAAAAGAAATTTGGAAACTGTTGGAGCTAAAGCAACTTTGGTAGAACGGCTGGAACAGGTAGTAATAACACACATCCATGTAAAAATTGACTTCACATGTGTGTTTGTTCATATATTTTTATATTTTATTTAGGCTATGAAAAGTGAAGGTTTAGATCCGTGTAAGTACATTTTTTTACCCAATTCCAAAGTCGTCGGTAAGAAAATTATGGCCTGCAAAAAAGTTGACATAAAACCTGTCGAGGAAATCAAAATTAAGGAAGAACCCGTCGACGACGAAGACATAGCACTTAAAGATGAGGATGTGGGGGAAGAGGATGATTATGATGATAATGAGCAATATGAAAACGACGAGGATGACGAAGTCGACCAAGTAGGTGATGTAGATGATGAATGTGTAATCATCGAGGAAGAAGGGCGGGCTGAGGTAGATAAGGGAAGTGGTTCAAATGACGGACCAGAGGGAGAAGAGGAAAATGCAGGCGAATCGAATGAAGAATCGATAAATTTAACCATTGGTGAAGACGAACAAAAACTCTTGCACGATGAGGTAAGAATAAGTCATTATATTTGAAAGTTATACATAATGAAATTGACAATTTTTTCGGCCTCCTTTGATTTAAGTTTTTTTTTTTAATTTTTAGTGTAAATATCTCATTGATAGCTGCTTCTACTTTTCTGAGAAATTATATACCTAATTTTCATCTTAATTTTAACAGTATTCTATTCAGTATTATTGCTATTATTAATCTAAGGCAAAGATAAAATATCTAAAGAAAATAGAGATTATTTGTTTGTAGCACGATCTCCCGATTTTATAAGTAAATGTACAAGTAGCTTTATCGCTCAGTTTAGCTTATCTCTGATGAGTCTAGGTTCCGCTGTTATTTGCTTCTTTGTAGTATTTAAATTTATAACTTAAGTATTCTTAATTTATTAAAATGGATTTTTATTTATTTACTTTATAGGCACCTGATGACAAGGAAAAATGCAGTGAGTACTTTAATTATTTATTTTTGTACAGTACAGATACACTTTGTAAATTATATTTAAATCTCGTCAATGTGTTTAAATTGATATTATTCGTGTTGCAAGTCTCGCAGATCTAAAGCGCTTGTAGTGAAATATAAAATTAATATACATATATATCCTTATATATATTATGCTGACAGAATCTGTAATGAAATCAAAAGCAAATGAAACAAGCTTAAATTAAAAACTAATAAAAATAACTATTCTCCCTCGTAAAATGCCGTTGCTTGCCGGTTGTTTATAGCCGATGCAGAAGGTGATACTTCCGACAGGAATTCAGCGCAAAAGAGTTCAAAAACGGTTGCAGCTTTGAAGGACACAAGAACATCCAAGGGTGGCTCCAGCAGCAGTAAGGACGAACGTAAATGCAGCAAGTCTGATGACGATAAATCAAAGAGAAAAGATGAGAATTCCGGCGACAAAAAGGATAAAGACATTAGGTTGGTTGAATGCCAAAGCACAGCTACTTAACAGCATAATTACTTTCAAAAAGGGAATGGAGATCACAAGCAAACATTATTTTCCAATTTGTCTGTTGTATGTAAGTTTATATCAGTTATAGTGTTGTATATTGTTAAGATTTGTAAACGAGCCACAAAAGCGGGAGCCATCATGTGACTATAAGCTAAGCAATAACAAGAAAATACTTTAAAAGAAACAAATATACGGAAGAGTTGATGAAATGATACATTCTTTATGAGGAACAGATGTGTTTGCAGCGCCTTTCTCACAACTATTAGGCCGTTCATCTTTTACAAATATCAACATTATTCGCTGATATAAACAATACATACCAACAACTGCTCGATTATTCGAAATTAATTGAAGATTTGAAGCTTTCAACGAAAGAATATTTAACTAATTAATTTCCTTTTAATATTTTTCCGCTAAATTCACCTTCAATCAACCCGAAATTCGATTGTTTATGTGATCGTGATTATCCAACTGAAAACAGTGAACAAAAATCATCTTCAAACAAGACTTCGCAGAAGGATGACAAAGGTAAATAGCCAAAAAAAATGCAGGGTAATAAACCATGGCAACAGCTGAAAGTGTAATACAAGATGGACACTGATGTAGGGCTTAACAAAAAACTAGTTCTCAGTGATATGATTTTCAAGAAAGTTTTTAGCTTGGTTGAATTTATGCTAGGGTGTTATTCGACAAGGGAAGTGTGACCTTTCTAAAAGAAGTATTTTACAATCCTTTAGCATGAGTGTAATTTAATAGTTAGTAAATTGAAAGCACAAAACATGTACTCTACGCTGATAACTTTTCAGAACAGCAAAGGTAATCTAAGGTCACGTTGCTGTAACAACTAGTATTCACCAAAACAACTTTATATGCGTCTTAAGAGTTTTATATAATATACGTGATGTATATTATAGAGATGACTGACATTTAAAACCGGAAAAAGTCAGTAAAATGCCGGACACCATCATGACACAAACATTTTTTGCTTTGTAAAAAACTGATAACAATTTGATGCCGATCAATTTTTGGATTAACGTTGCAAATGCAAATAAAGGATTACTAATCAACAAAACCTATGGATCTAAAATCTCCACACTGAGTAATAACGTTTATCTCATATAAATAGAGGAAATAGTGATTCATTAGTTCCTGTTAATCATATAAAGTACTTTTCAACAAGCAGCATTGATGTTACTTTACATTAACACGTGTCACCGAGAATCATCAGCTGGCGCAGAATCATCATTAGTTGGCGCAGGATCAACGTTATTTAACACAGGTTAATTAGGTGCTTTTTAGTTCACCGGATTTTACATACCCACTAAGTTGCTACCGAGTATTCGATTAATATATTTTACTTCTAATTAAGAACCAAAGTTCACATTTCCTTTGTCGATTAATTTATAGAGAAATAATTTAAACTGCACGTTTATATGAATTTAAAAACAAAGTTGTATTGTAGATGAAGACATTTTATATCGACTTATGATACAAAATTCTGGTTTACAATCAAGTTCCTTTTTTCAAAGATAAAAATATGAAGACTTACAAAACGAACGCAAAAATTATTTGTATGTGTGCTCACCATTACTATTCCACTATTATTTATATGGAAATTGCAGAAAAGTCTTCAACGAATACCTCTACAAAATCGTCGTCCACAGGAAAGCAGACAACGCCTTCACGTAATCTTTGGGTATCCGGGTTATCGTCATTAACGAGAGCGAGCGATCTGAAAACAATATTTTCCAAATATGGAAAGGTTATCGGAGCCAAGGTGGTCACCAATACCCGAACTCCGGGCACACGTTGTTATGGCTACGTAACAATGTCATCATCGTCGGATGCCAGTCGTTGCATTGAGCATTTGCATCACACCGAGCTCCATGGGCGGATAATATCAGTAGAGCGCACTAAAAACGAAATCGGCAGCAGCTCAACTAGTGTCGCCAAAACACGTGTGGATGCAACAAAAAAAGATGAAGACAAGAAGATACGAGACACGACTTCTAAGACGCGAGACGACAAACGTAAAACTATTGATACAAAGAAGGACGATGCATCAAAGAAACCTGAATTGGAGAAGGACAAGCAACGCGACAAAGAAAAGGAGAAGGATCAAAATAAAAAAGACGAAAAGGAAAAGGAGAAAGAAAAAAGTGTGGCTAGCAATCTTGAGAAGCGAGCAATTTCTAAAGATGTGCAGAAAGATCGAAATATCCGTCAGCATTCTAACCGCAGCCGTTCCAATGACCGCAATCGCAACGACCGAAATATTCGTGATCAACGTCAAAGGGATCGTGAACGTGAACAGCGCATCAGACAGAGGGAGTACATACAATTACGAGAAGAGCGAGAGCGACAACGATTAAGAGAGCGTGAACGTGAACTACGTGAAGAAGAAAGGCGTCGGCGAGAAATCCGCGAACGTCAACGGCAAGAAGAAGCTCGTTTGGCCGAAGAACGTCGAAAACTGGCACAGGAACGTGAACGCTTGGAGAAAGAAAAAGCCGAATTGCTGCGTTTGGAGCGTGAAAGGCAAAAACTAGAGCGAGAGAAAATCGAACTGGAGCGTCTCGAGTTAAAACGACAACAAATGAAGTATGAACGCGTAAACCATTTCATTTATTCGTTTCTTAGAATATAAAATATACATATATCCACCAAAACACTCCCGCATATACAAATGCACATGATGCACGAACACAAACCGTATTATTCGCTCCTTCCGGTCAATGCCGCTGAGGCAAATGTGAACAAGTTTCGGGATGTGTATTTGAATGCTGATTGTTGGATGTATACAAAGTGTGATTATGACAAAATTGTATAAGTTAAATCCCTATAACGTCTTAATCGCTTCAGAATTTCAGAAATGTAGAGTAAGCAAGGTGATTAAGCATCATCCCCAAAATGGTCAACACTTTTAAACTAATATTAAAATATAAATACTTAAATATGTATAGGGATTAATCATTTATTTTGTCTTTTTCCCAATTTTCGTTTAAATTGTGCCAAAAGGATTATGCACGCCCGCGAGGATCCTATTAAACGGCTAGCAAAAAGATCCAGCGATGAACGTTATACCGAAGTGGCCAATCGGAAACGTTCGTCAGGAAGTGATTCTCGTTTCGAGGCGCCGCCACCGCCGCGCTTCGATGCTAGTCTCGTGACATCATCAAGAAGGTAAAAAACATGATTTTTTCAAGTTTTAACTATGTATTTACACTATATATAAACTTAAAAACGCCTAGAGCAAAAAAAAAAAAATGTTGAAACTTAATATATGATTATAAACCCACAGCTATGATAAAAAGCGGGACGATTATAATAGCTCATCATCTAGCAAGCGTGTCATTGATGACTTCCCATCTACAACAAAACGTATGGATTACTCAAAGCGCGACGATTTTTCCAGTGCGGGTACCAAGCGTGCAGCGTTGGATGACTACCCAGTCGTCCCACCGAAACGCAGTACTGATGATTACGGTAAGCGTAATAATGACTACTTAGCGTCAACTTCATCCAAACGAATCATAGACGATTATGGGGCAAGCAAATCATCTCGTGATGACTACAAGCGTGAGGTTGAAATTCGTCATGTTCCAACAACTGGTAATACCAGTGGTTCATCATTTCATACAAGCCGCGATGTCAGCTCAACTATTCATAAGGCTAGCGCCGGTCGTTATGTAGATTCGGAACGTTCTACGAGTGGGTACAGACGTAGTGGCATCGATGACATACGGTAAACCATATCCTTTCGTCATTTTAATATATATTTTATACATATTTTTATAATTTGTAGGTCATCAACATCTGGAAATAAACGTTATGAAAACTCAAATACTTACGGCAGCTCTAACAATGGCGGTAGTGTTTGGGCATCATCTACCCATTTGAGTGGAAGTTCTGGTGGAGGAGGTGGTGTCAAATCTTACGTCGGCAATGGCATGTCAAATATGCACAGTAACTCGACGTGGCAGAAGTCGGTCGAAGACAACAACTGGCGTCCTATGCAATCGGCGCAAGACCGTTTCGATCGGACATACAATGAACGCTCTAATAGTGGTTACACTGCTGGAAGTTTGTTTGGCAGCGGAGGGCGGTATGGCGGTCAAATGTCGCGTTACTAAAATTTCATTTTGGTAATTTTATGATATCATAGCTTAAAGATTTATTTTCGTATTATATGTGAATTGATAAAAACATGTAACCATTTATCAGTAACATTTGCATTCGCCAGTTTACAACAGACGATAGTTATTTAATGTTTCAAAAACATCTTATCTGAAAATTAAATATGACAAGAAATGAATTATGCTGAATATTTAGCAGTTCAATTTTTGGGACCATAACAAATTTTCCCTAATTTCAATGCTAACTAAAACTATAAAAGATGTATTAGATTCAATATCAATATGAATATAATTATTGAAAAAATAATGCCTGACCATGTGTTTAAACATAATTTTGTAATGCCTTTTGATCATAATTTGTAATGCTTATTTTTCTCTTGTTTCAAAAATATGCTATAAATTTGTCATATATATTTAAGTGAATTTGAATTAAAATAAATAGAAATTACATTAATGTAAAATGTAATAAAATTATTGTTTCATTATTCATGCACTACTGCAAATCTTCCAGAGAGGATACCAACGGTGTAGTGGTGTCCACCAACACTAAAACACTGTGCGGCAATAGATATATGTTGTTTAATTCAATATAGTAGCCTTTTTCGCGTTGCTCCTGAGATGCATACAGACTAAAAGTTCATTGATTACATATGATAAAAACATGTTGGCATTTTCGAAATTACGGTACTCACGACAAAAGATCTACAGGTTTTAAAAGTAGCTCAGATTTATAAATCGAGGCAAGGAAATTTGTGAAAGCCACAGTGCTGTTGTTGACATCAGAATTAGTAGAGTTTTGGTTATGCCCTTGCAACTATCAACAATTTTTATATAAATAGGATTGAACAGTTAATTCACATAAAATACTGACCGTATTAAAGTTACTTTCTCCAAAGCCCGGTATACCATTTCTTGTTCCCCAAAAGGTTATAAAATTATCCTTAGAAGTAACTATTGTACCTTGATCATTGCATTTGCAATTCTAATTAAAACAAAAACATAATTGAATATAAAGTATTTAGAGTGGTTAAAGAGCCCGTGTATTTACTATAATGGTGCGGTGTGCAATGAATTTCACCAGAGTGGGCTGCTCAACGCTATTTGTGTGTCCTACTCCCAGTTGTCCTTCTGAATTGCGGCCCATCGTGTAAACACTACCGTTTTCCATTAATAAAATGGTATGCACTGAAGAGAAGCTCGCCGAAATGATTTTATGGGACAATTGTAGTTTTTTCTAATCAATTTTACAAAATAATAATGAACATTTTAAGCTAATATGTATAACTTTCTATAGTACAGTAGCTGACTAAAGTGCACTAGTATGAAATTCCTGCTCCGATAAATACTCATTTTTTATGCAAAAACTAATATCAACATATTATTAAAATACGAAGCAATACATAACCGTATTAATTATTCATTCGGGTTACTAAGAGACAATTTATAAATTTTTGGTAACTTGCACTTTTGTAAGGTACTGTTCGTAAATTCCGTCTATATGGAAGAAACATACGAATGCTGTTATGTTGCTTTTTTTAAACCCCAACTTCTTGTATTTGTTGCAGCCACAGGCATACAAGTCTCCGTTTTTGAAGAGAACTGCCGATATATTCGGACCGCAAAAAATTTTCTCAGCCTTTCCATTCATATGTGGTAGTAGAACCTTTTGTGGGGTTTTCCTTAAAAAGTTAGTTAAATAGCAATGAATTTACTTTAACACCTATTTGTGTATAGTATATGTATGTAAAGGTAAACATATGCTTTATAAACGTACTGCTGTGTTTGAAATTTACCCAAGCCAAGAGCACCATGCGCGCTGGTACCCCAAACGTAGATCGAACCATCGGCGCTTAAAGCGAGCACATGTTCAGTTCCGGCCGCTATTTTCTCTATTT
Source organism: Bactrocera oleae (assembly GCF_042242935.1). Taxonomy (NCBI): domain Eukaryota; kingdom Metazoa; phylum Arthropoda; class Insecta; order Diptera; family Tephritidae; genus Bactrocera; species Bactrocera oleae. The sequence continues at coordinate 23,004,972 of NC_091536.1, forward strand.
GTATATCTTGTAGCTTTATTACACCTTTTGGTGTATGATATATCTTGTTTTCGTCATGTCCCAATGCGTACTTTGAATTATCGCCACAACTGAGAACGCTACCCGATTGTGTTAATAGAATACTGAAGCCATCGCCAACGCATGCGCTATAGAATATAATATATGTATGCAAGAACTCGAACAATCTTCAAAAAAAAATCGAATAATTGAATAGCAAGTAATCTAGTACACTTAAGGTTAGGTTAAGGCACAAAAATCGAGCTTAGTTCTGATTTGTCGCATTGAAATTTTTACTTTACGGGATCCAAAAAAGCAAACTGCACCCAGAGATTTATGTAACTTAAACTCATTACAATGAGAATTAATCCATGACAAGAAATCGCTGATGATTGCAGCTCTTGATGGCTATCCACCAATATTTCGAATATCGAAGCACACTTATACGAGAGTTTGAACACCTATACATTTACTTATAATGGTGCCTACACGATCATTATATGGTTTGAGTTCATTAACTATTATGACAGTTAGCAGAATCAAAACACAAAAAATATAATATTTTAAAGTAAGAAAGCTCCGCAAAGACATTATTATATTCATATATACAATATGCGAAACCATCTAACTTTTAGTTTATAAAATCGAATTTCCCCATTATTTACTTGATTTAATTTAAATGAATGAATTTACCTTATAATATGGTGACTGCGAATGCTTTCCATTCTACTGGGATAATGTTTCCAACCTTCAAGCGAAGATGAACCGAGTTGTCCGTGTATGCCCTCTCCCCACGCATAAACTGAACCATCTTAAAATTATATACTTAATTAAAATAATTAAAATTGAGGAACATATTAATATAATAATAATAAAAAATATATATTTATTGACAACACAAAAATGTCTATATATTTTAATTGTCCTATTTTTAATAATCACTTACCATCATTAACCACCACAAAATGTGAGTCACTGGCAGCGACTGAGCGTATGCGAGCTTTGGGAGGTAACTGTATAGGATTCATGCCGAAGCTGTTGCCAAATGCCTTCAATTGGTATAATACGGACCTAATTAAAAAAAAATCATACATTTAATTAATTCTCTATGTCAAGTTATTTAGTATTTGCATTTATTTACTGACCGCTTGCAAATTATTTCATTGGGTATGGCAGTTTCCGCATTCATTACTTCCCTTTCGGTGCGACCGGTTGGGAGCTCTGTCAATGCTTGTTTAGAGTTCTCTGCCTCCAAACAAAAACTGAGCTCTACGCTCTCCTTGGCTGATTGTACTTCAGTTGAGATATTTGAAATAGGATTCATTGCAAGTATATCATCATTATAAGAATAACTAACGAAACAAATATTTATAGAGCGGGCAATGTACGTATGGGCAGTGGAAATGTTTTGCCGCTTACCCTTTATTTTTTCCCAAATTTCTAAATATAAGCGGAATCCAATACTCCAAAATCTCAGAGGCATTTGGACGAAGAGAAGCATCCACCTACAATGTTATGGTTGCATGGCAAATATTGAGAAGACTGTTACATATACATGTATGTATGTATGTCTGTATGTACATATAAAAATGTGGAAACTTGCTTGCAAGAGATTGCCTAGGAGACTGCGTAAGCCCGAAGAATAGCCCGTCGGTATAGTAGTATAATTACCCTAAAAAAATTTCATGCAGCTACATATATGTATGTATATGTGTACTTAAGAATAATCTTTTAAAGATGTAGATTCTTTCATCATAAACTTACCGCCATTATTTTAGACACCAATTGAGAAAGATTTGAGGCCGCAAAACTTTTCTTAAGGCAACACATTTCACCAAGTATACAACCCAATGCCCATATATCGCTTTTATGGTCATATTCCTTACCTTCGCACTAAACAAATAATTTTAGTTAATTTAATAAATGATAATTATTGACTTGGCATTACCATTTCCGGGCTGAAGTAATATGGAGTTCCTAGCACGGTTTGTGCCAACACTTTTGTATTCATTATTTTTGATATGCCAAAGTCTCCGATCTTTACTATTCCTCGTTTGTTCAAAAACACATTTGCAGTTTTCAAATCTCTAAAAAAGATAAGTGTATACATATATAAATGATGAATATTGAATGAAAACTTGAATACTTATAGGTGACTTTACAGTAATTCCTCCCATAAATCCCTGTTACCTGTTGGCATCATACAATAGCTTTTTTAACTTAAGCATATGGGTCATTCCATGTCAAATGGACAAATAGTTGGGCGCGACCCCCACCGATTCGAATGAATTTTGGTGGAAAGTTATGTCTTATCATTAAACAAAGTTCTTCCAAAAGAAAGGATTTTATGAGTTTATATATTTAATATTTCAGGAACTACTGTATATTAAACAAAGAACGCTGGTGAATTTTCAAAGGACAATTAGATGTATAGGAAAAAAATGGTTTTGAAACAAAAATTTGAAAATTACTAATATTAAAAAATTTAGAATTTTGGAAAATCATAAAAAGTAACAATCCCGGGAAAATTTAGGCCTAAAAATTTTTTATATTATACCTCTAACATATCTAAAAAAATTCTGAAATTTTCAGAGGGGTGTTCTTTTTCGTTCCAAAGATATGAATTTTGGAAAAATAGTTTTTTTTCAATTTTTTTTTCATACATTTTTCTATGTTTTTTATAAATAAATGATTTTATCTAGTTTTGCTGACTTATCTCTAGTATCTAGTTTATGAGATCCACACGCATAAGTTGTCTTATATTATATTATGCTATGGATACTTTTTAAAAATATTAAAACCTAACATGCTTATCCGTGGTATTATATATTAACCGTTTGTAAACATAACGAGTTAGGAAAATCAGAACGTTTGAACTCTCTAATTATCGTGTACAATGTCTTATATACATTTTTTACAAATTCAGAGTACTAAAAATTAATTATATGTATACCATATACCTGTATGCATGTATATTTTACAAAGTCTTACCGATGTAAAATATTTTCAGAATGCATGTAATTGATGGCACTTGAGATCTGCTCAAAAACTGCAACGATATAACGTTCAGGAAAATAATCTTTCATTAGACGGTCCGCGATAACTTGAGCCAAGGTGCCCCTATCCGCGTATTCCATTTCAATCAGCAGGGTGTTGTCTCTAATGAAGCTACCCAAGTAACTGAAAAAAAATTCCGTAAACGAAAATTCAATAATTATAATTTGTATTCATAACAAAAAATAACAGAATTAAGATTGAAATGACAGTGATTTTTCTCTTAATATCTTAACAAAATTTTTACCAATACCAAAGAATTAGAATTTTGAACATTATTATTGTATTACCTATAAGAAGATGGACACAAAACTTGACATCCTTACATATTATATTAAATGGATAAGTTGTAATAGAAAATTTTGAAAAATTGTGCTTACGTATACAATTGTTGTTTAGATTATATTTAGATTGCTTAGATCAAATGTATACAATATTGAATACTGGTATGCTTTTATCAACGTTATTGCTTCTCGAAATTGCGGCTGTTTTTTTCAAAAAAATTTCACTCAAGGGGTGACTTGATGTCTTATTCTTATGTTGTTAGTAGGGCCAACTGCGTTTTTCTACGTGTGTGGTATTTGGCTTTGTGGTAAAATGTTGTTATATATGTTTAGTTTAGATTAGGTTAGTAATATTTTCATACCATTCCTTAGAGCTTCTAGCATAATGCTATGTTCCCAAATAGGACCAAAACCATACTGACAAGACAATATGTATCACATACTCGATTTAGTAAGTATACAACATAGGTTCTCTTTCTCTCTGTTTCTTCTCTCGGTGATTTTTTCCCCGAAATATCTTTCTAATATATAATAATTTTTATTTATACTACTAAACTAAAGAATATTCAATAGAAGAATAACGGAAAAAATTACAAACAAATCTGTAGACTATTAATTGTCCGGATTTCTTCGCACGTAGCCCTCATGTGCTTTTATACTCCTTTTATTTTTATTTAATTTGAGTTATGAGAAATCCTTGTCGAATTATTCAAATTCAATAGTGTATGCAATTTTTATAAAGAAGTTAAGCAATGGTTCAACGTAAAATTTGTATGGTGAGTTTAAAGATATGCGTATATAGACGTGTACATACGCACGCATCTAAATGTTACGTTAACTACCTAATTATATTTGGATGGTGAAGCTTAGAAAATACTTCAACTTCGTTCATAGCCAAATCTCTTTCGGATGGTGTCAGATCTGCTAAATTTATTTGTTTGAAAACAATGTGATGATTATCAAATTTGCGTCGATATAATATCGCCACTCCAAACGACCCTGCAAATATTGAAAACAGTAAAAAGCCTTGTCCGAGTACCAAAAATGTATTAAAGGTAGTAATTATTAAGAAATAGGTATGCTACCTTGTCCGACCACTCTAATTTTTTCATAATTACTCAGCCCAAACCGATTAATATTTGAAGTATCAAGTGCCTTGGGAATGGGACCGGTTAACGATGTATTATAATTTTGTGTCCCCCCGTTTTTATTTAAAGTTTCATCTTTCAATAATGCTGATACCGAAGATGAGGAGTTCGATATGGTGAAGATTTTGGGCGGCATGATTCCATTAAATGTGGCTCGCTTTTTTGACCTTGATGCAAATGCATTCATGGAAGAATTACTTGATGCTGAGGAATCTGATATACGCCCATTAAAAATCGGCACAGAACTGGCCTTAGCTTTAATTTTTTTCATTTTTATGTGCAATCCGAAGCTTGTATGTACATGTCCATCCACCGCTACCTGGACTGGTTTTTAGATGGTGACTCGCTAAAACTGGCGGCCACTGGCCAAAGAAAATGTTGTGGTCAATTTCATTACCTAGCAACGGGAGCTATGCAGCTATGGAGCAGCATGTGTCAAATTTGTCAAAATCGCAGTTCGTGTTTAATAATATATACGTACATATATGTTCATAGATGTACACAAATTAATTTGGATCTACGTACAAATAAAAACTATTCTTAGTTGTAGTGGCTCGTGAACGCATGCTTAGTATACAGACCAATTAGTATTCCTTACCCCAACACCCACTTAATCGTAAACAAATGTACACTTGATGATATTTATCTCGTGAATATTTTAGTTAATGTATTTTATTTCGTATTATTGAAATTATTTTTCTAGGTTTATTGTGGATTGTACATTGTTTAAAAATAAATCTTAAGTTTACTTCAAGTCGACTAGTAAAATTTCACTTAACTAATGCACCAAATCGCTTTACGTTGTATTTAATGGATTCTTTTAAAGTGATCCTACATTACGTCCTTTTGGAATAATGCTTTTGTATATGCATGTAATAGACTCTGAAATGTAAATATAATGTACATATGTATGTATGTAGCACATTTCAAGCAGACATAGTTAGTTAAGTTAGTAATACGATCTGTGATATACATAATATTGTATGTCTGTACTTACTTATCTATGGTAGTTCACATTATAAAATTCATATAGGTTGAGAATATACATATACACTTTAGTTCGTAATTCATTAGTAAGTTTTTACAAGCATTTTTAAGATTTGTTGTTCAGTTTTGTTATTGTACACTATTGGGTAATTGACTAAGACGCTATTGGAAACGGAATCTTCGTAAAGACAACGGGCATTTACAGATGTTTGCCTTCCGTAGCATAATTTTAAAATTTACACATCGCTTCTATATATAAAAATGTTTCCTTATTATTATATACATACATAGCATCACCTAAAATCAAAAAATTATAAATTGATTTTTTTATTGATTAAGTTTCACCACATCATATTACATATGTATGTATATGTAGAAATATAACCAAGTTATAACCAAACTGAAATTTTATTACAATATGAGTAGTTTCTATTTTATATAATTTTTCCTTCTCTTGTCAACTTATGAAAAGTAATGTAATGTTACGTTAGTTTGCATTTTAGGTAACGATATATAAATGGGGATTTCCATTTAATCAAAAATTAAAACGTGACTAACCGTTTGTAATCTTCCTTAGGTGGTTTCAATTATATATTCCTTTAATTTATAGAAGGAATGGTTAATTTTAACTACTTAACTATAAATCACGTATTTAATCAAGATATTGTTTACCAGTTTTGCTCATGAAACTACAATACATGCCATATGTAGGTGTCCCTACTTTTTCAGTTTGCCGAATATATTTTACTAGCGCAGATGTTAACGGTTTATGTTATACCAAATTTAAAGTGGCCAACTCGACTAAAATTATTTCTTACTTAATACTTGCTTTACTATATTATTTATTAGGCGCAATATGAAGTACTCGCTCGCAAACGATTACATGCTATTTGGCTTTATGCAACTACATATGTATGTATATAATGTATGTATGTATGTATGTATGTATGTATGCATGTATAAAACATAAGATATTAGCTCTAAAATGTGCATATTTACATATATATATTGTATTATAAAATTTTGAAATAACTTTTTACTTTTAGTTTGGATTGTATTACTACAACAACCATGAACTATGTAATGTATTATCAATGTATTACGGTTGTAATGTGAAACTCCGCCATTAGCAACCATATTCCCACTCAGGAAAAGTGCGATTTGCCTAATACCTGTAGGCTGGTTCAAGTTGTTTTGCTCTCATACCGCATCTCAGTGCTAGTCATATTTGGCCAAGTGTATCGGTAGTATTTACGATAGCATGTGTGTATGTATGTATGTATGTAAGTATGCATGGAAGTACATATTCCACTACAGCACTCTATTGGACGTATTTTTCCTTATGAGTATGTGGAATATTTCTGTTCGGCTTAGCAGGAACAACGATTACCTTCGGAGAGACTGGCCAAACTAAAGGTACCAAGCCCGTTAGAGCCAGGCGATTTTTTGTCCTGATTTTTATCGTCGTTATCAAAGTTATCCCCCTAAAAATATAACAAAGTTAATATTTTAGAAACACTATGAGTTCTTTTCAAATAAAATTCTACCCGACGTTCGCGTTGCTCCCTGATCTTTCGTGCCAATGCTAGAAAAGCCTCCTCAATATTAATGTTGCATTTACAGGATACTTCAAAGAAGGGCATATCAAAATTTTCAGCAATCTAATTTTTTATTTATAATTTGAGAATATTAAGCCAATGTGAAATAGACATAAGTTTTAAGCATTAGTAGGAAATATTGTAAAAAATTTATTTTGAACTTACTTTTTCTCCTCGTTCTTTGTCGACCGCCCGTTGAGTAGCAGAGCTTTCACATTTATTGCCCACTAAGACTTTGACAACATCCGGTGACGCGTTCTATTCGAATGAATGAATATAAAAAGTACTTGTTAATATATTTTGTATTTAAATTTACTTCAGCAACTTTCAACCAATTGCAACGGACAACATTTTAAAGGTTATTGCCCACTTATACCTATTTACGAAAGCTTCGTACCTTTCTCTAAAAAAATAATAATAACTACACCTGCGTTGTCCGTTGCCCTCTTAGACAAACAAATCTATTACTACCTTCTAAGAAATATAGTGCAATAAGCAGCTCATTAGTTTTGTTCATAAAACATATGCAAATGCATACGATGATGTGTAATTGTGCACACATTTATAAATATTTATAGCCATATAATTAGTAAGTCAAACCTCTTGGATATTTCGTAGCCAATATGATAAATTGTTGTAGCTCTCCAAATTGGTCACATCATACATCAGTAGGATACCCATTGCTCCGCGATAATAGGCCGTAGTTAATGTTCGAAACCTTTCTTGTCCAGCTGTGTCCCAAATTTGTAACTTTATGGGTACACCATCCAAATTGATTAATTTCTGTTTGAAGTCGATGCCTAGTGCAAATAGTTACATAGAATATTAATAGTTAAAAAGAAATCGAAATCATCATATCCTTATATCATCCAGTGAACAAAATGTTTTTCATATATAATGGACAAACATTATCCAACACTGAAAAATTGTATTTTTTAAGCATATATCCATTTGTAATACAAGTACTGCAACATATTTTCACAATTTCAGAGCACTCAAATAGAAGATGATCTTTCGCCACTTTTTAACATATATGCAGATGCACTAGATAAACGATATTAAAGTAGGAGCCATTATCTTGTTTTTCTTATCGCACGCTCTTTTGCACAGAGCCCAAGCAATGCACTATGTATGTATGTATATAATATATGTATAATTTTGTCAATTAATACAAGCTCTCTGAAATTGAGATTTCTAAAAATCTGTATATCCTCTACCATTACTAATAAGTTACCTATAGTAGAGATGTATGTGTCGTAGTATTTCTCGTCGCAGTATCTATGGACAATACACGTTTTACCCACATTAGAATCACCTAGCACTAGAACTTTATACGTCGCCACAAAGTCCAAAGCCATCTCGATTTACGGTTTCAATGACTTTCCAGACTAATGCCTGGATGGAAAGGTTTAAATCGTCGTTGAAGATTTTATTAGCACACGTAGTATATTTATATACTTATATATGTATATTGTATTATATTCTTTCTTTATTGGATGTGGACAACGTAATAAATTATATTTTGCTTTCTTTTACTCTTTGTATGATGTTATCTACGCGAATTTTAAAAACTTCTCGCAGCTTTTAATAATCTATAATTTTTTGATTAATCTTTTTTTTTTTGGTAACTTGAAATTGTTAGCAAGCCTTCAGTGCAAGGTATGAATCAGCATCATGAAAAAGAACTTCTAAATGGATTCACGAAAAATCAATACAATCTTGACATATGAAAACAAGTCAAACACAGACCAACTCCTAACCAACAGTTTGCTTGTGGAGTATTTGTGGAACGTGACAGACTTGTTCGAAATCAACGCCTGCGTTTTGTTTGGCATTAGGTTGAAGGGTTGTTATACGTATCTACGGGGTTGAAGATTGACTGATTATTTGTTTACAATTTCTTTCCAACACAGATGTAGCGGCGAAGGGAATTTGTTATTCACACAACAGCTGAAAACGTTCGAAGATTACGAAAGCAAATGTACATACGTATATACACACCTATGTGAGTGTTATTTTATTTATTAGGATATGATTTTTTTGAAATAGTCTCGCGATGTATTTGTTTGATTCTAACATATAATAATAAATTACTAGCATAACATTAGTTATGTTAAAAAATATATAATTTTGTAGAATAATAATATGTAAACAAGAATCATTTGCAACAGCCGTAGCGAGTTATTTGAGAGACGAAGCAAAATATGTATTAATTTTTAGCGTTTATTATAAATTAAGACAATATCAATTGAGATTCGCTTAAAGTGTGAGCGTAATAGAATAATATTAGCTCACTATTAACTAGTTACGGGTGTGGGCACACAGATATTCATCCATCGCAAATTGTACTACGCAAATTACCTTGGACAGTTACAATTTCACTTTAGAATTAAAAAAAAGCTCCTAATTTGAAAAAATTAAATTAGCAAAATATATACATATATAGTGTTATGGCAATATTTTTCAGGTAATTTTTAAATTGTGTAAAATGTCAACAATACGATTTATGGGTTATATGGCGTATGAGTAACATTTTCATAATTGCTTTTATGTATTAATCTTAAAGTTTGCGAATATTGTACCGTTTTTTATATAGAATTAATAATCATAATAGTTTGATATAGACGGCTAACAGACAACATTTAAAATAAAAAAATTTGTGGAATTTCGAGGAAATTTTCTTCTCTTAACTTTAGTTACTGATAACTTTTATATGTGCACTACTATATTAATGTGGTGAGTACGAACTTAAATAAAAATGTGAAACAATCTATTTTTTAGTGATGTCATTTTGTTTATAAATATGTTGTTTTAGTTTGGCGAACCGATAATTCAAAATAACGTAGAACACACGCACACACAGATATGTGTATCTACATATACATGTGTATGTATATAGCTACAGATACATATATTAAAATACGGTGCATATGAATCTATATCGAGAATGAAGAATAACGTATTCTAACATTCTCGTTGTATATCCATAAATATTTGTACATATGTATGAATATGCATACATATGAATATGTAATAACTGTATAGATACTTTAATACATGTGGTTTTAATAAAAACATTAAGATGTTAAAATTCTAAAACCAGGCAAATATCTGCAACTCAGTTTACCACCTACGAACTACGTAAACACATAAGCAAATATAGCCAATTTTTGGCCCCACTTATATGTATGTGCATACTACATAAACGGCATTTCTATGGTATATTCAGCAACGAAATTCTCAACATTGCACAGTGGGAAAAAAGGCTGATTTAGCAGCGATTTGTTTATAACTTCAGAAACTGATGCTATTTATGTACCGATATATTTTTATTTTAAATATACTTAAAATTTAAATTAGAAATTAAAGAGTATATTGTTTACGTGAAAATAAAAGAAATAATTTTTAAATTTATAAAAAATTATTCTACTTGATATTTGAGCAGTTTCTATTCGATTCTATGGCGCTTCTTAACCAATTTTAAAAATTTTGGTCCCTTTGGGATTTTTTGTGCCATATTTTTCGTATATCGAGCATACCACACTTTTCTCACAATAATACAAGTCTTTTTCGGTCAATAATACTTTCAGTTTATATTAAGTATTTTTTCACTTTTTAGTTTGAAATGCTTAAAAAGCGCGTTTTTGAACTATATTTATTTATTTATTTATTTTCACAGTTCTGTTAGCTCATACACTGCCATCAGAATTCGTTTTATCAAAAGTTTTTTAGAAGCATCGTTTCGCATATGGTAAACTGAAAAAGTACTCGCTTGGACACTGACTAAAGCTACAAAATACCTATATTATAGGCGATAACATGCAGATCTATTAAAACAATACTAAATCACAAATCATTGAATAATTAAAAAAGATATATATTGAGACTGAACCCGCCCGAATCGTAAAAATTGAGATATACGAAAAATTAGTTTATTAGTAAAAATAACAACCCTTAGAAGCACGACAGTTAATACTGAGTTTTGAAACGAAAAACAATCATAAGTCATAAATATATAATTTGTTAATAATAACATATTTTTTCTTTAAGTAATAGCAAAAAGTTGATGTGCAATAATGTAAATGAAAATTGTATGCGGATTTCAGCACGTTGTCAAAATTGGAGGGAAAACGATAACATATGTTTTGTTTGAAGCTTTACAGTTATACGAATATTCGGAGAAAAGCGCAACGAAAAGTGTTTTTGTCCTATCGGATATACAATATTATTAATCGATAACGAGACAATAATAGCGTCAAGATAAAAGTTGAAATTTGAATTAATCCGAGCCAAATCAGCCATTTCTCCCACTGTGCATTGGCGCTTTTTAATCATACGCAATCAATGTACGAGAATATGTATCTTCGGGATGCATCACCAAGAATTTAACACTAATCGACGAAAGTAAAAGCCTTAATTCAAATACTAAATTGGTTAAATTCCCTAATTATACCCAGTTTATGCACATCTGTTTGTACATACATATAGACCAAATCATACACCATATACGAACATATAGACTAACACGAATACACTAAAGCGAAACTGACACGAACAGAAAATAAACACACAAAAAAATATTGAAAAAACAAAAAGCCATCAAAATATGTCTTTTTTGGTATTGGTGTTTTCTTTATGCAGCTGTAATATTTTCGCTTAATTATGAAGTACAACATCGCACAGCAAAGAATACAAGTATAAAGGTTCGAAGCCGCCAACAAGATCCCGGAGTCGATATGGGTTTTACGGAATGGAACTATCGACGGTGCATGTCAGCCTGTTAAAGTATTCCAGATGAGCAATTTGCCGCAAACAGATTGTCTAAGCACTTATACCACTTTATCTGTGTAAATGCCTCAATCATCACACACCAGCACATATCAAGTGGACCCTCATTTATGACGAGAGAATTTTTCTCAAGAGAGCAAGCATATAGAGTGGTATAAGGTTATTGTTACGAGCGTGGAGATGACATCACTTTGCCTATGTACGAAAACTGGAAAAAATAAGAACATTTGCGAAAACGGAATACCTTTACCCAGACCGGCCTTGCTCAAGTAGTCTACCTACGATCCAGCTCTCCAATTTTATACTCCTACTCGCTATATACATACATACATACATGCATATGTATCTATAAATGAGGCAAACAAGCTTGGAATACTTTATATTGCTTTTATTGTGCACTTTGACCAACGTATGTATACACATTCACGTATGCCTTCAGATACATTTAATACCATAGGCACATGAACACAAGTACAAACAAATGTACTCGCAACTACCCACCAATGTCGTCATATAGTATAGATCGAGCGCGGAAAGTGGAGAGTGTAATTGCTTCGATTTACTTAAGTCAGTGAGTGGGTACACGTAGAGAAAGCTGAAGCATGAAATCCACAAGCTAATAACATTTACTTTTATACTAGAACAAGAGATTTCCCTCTACATTTTATGTAAATTTTAGCTGTTTTCGATTCACCAAACCTCGTAAAGTACCGAAACCAACAAACAATCGGCATAATCAAATAAGGATTGGATATCAAGCAAATAGCAAGTAGAGAAGTGGACAATCGAAAACGGTATTGACAGGTAGTTTACGATAAGATCGATCGACCAGGTAGTATTTTAACGATTTTTTTCAGTGTAGCAATGCTGGCAAACAATCAAGCTGCCAACCAGTTGGAATAAAGCTAAGAGACTGATACATACATATGTGTGTATATGCTCATACTCACACAGTTTATGTTAAGGTATTCGTATCTGTGAGTGGGTCGGTGTCAATAGGCATGTGAGAACACACGTATACAAATGTAAATATAATATGAAGATTGTATGTAGACATTTGTTGTATCTGTGCTAGCAGTTAGCAGCTAGATGCCAATATCGTAGCAGACTACTACGCCACAATGAATCAGTCTTGTGAATATTCGCGAACTATGCGGTCGCCATATGATGATTTTTCAATCGTGTCGGATAGCGGTGAAGAAGGTAGAGGGAATAGCTACAACTATGGAAACAAAAATTATAGTTGTACCATACCATATCACGCGCGTGAAAATTCGTTGCCATTTAGTTACGGACAAATAACTAAGACGCCGACCTCATTGCGTAGTGTTGGTGCAACTAATGGAATCAGCGGACTCCATCGCTCTCAACATGGTGTTGATGCTGTATCCAGTGATGTTATCGATTTTGGACTCGGTTCAAGCTCAGCGCCATCCAAGGCGGATGTAAATTACAATATGGACGCGGATCTTTATTGCGGTGCCAATTACAACAACGGTTTAATGGCCACATTAAGATCGACAACAACATCAAGTGCAAAAAAGTCACCACAGGGAAGTAGCACAGACGCAATAAGTACGATCAAAGCGCAACCACGACTTACGAGTCCCATATTGGTACGTAAAACGCTCAATAGCCGATCGCCTACGCGCAATGGAGCTACCAATACAAACACTATCGCCAACACATACCATTACAAATATGGAAACGACGATGACAATATTTTTGGCGCTCCCGTCTGCATCAGCAGTGGAAGCCACAGCAACACTTTAAAAGGCAAATTCAACGGCGACAATAATGGTTACAGTAATGATTTGAAACACAATAACGACAACAGTAACAAAAATCATATGTTCAACAACAACAAAAACGACAGCAAAAAATTTGGTATTGCCGACAATGTCGATGGAAGCTTGAACGTGCGGAAAATCCATCCACGTGATGATTTTGAGGAATTATTGCGCGAACGTCGGGAAAAGGTTTTCCATGAACATTACCGATCGGTCGGATCAACGCAAGCTGCCGATAGCATCAATGGAAGTAGATTTGAAGCTTCGCCTAACTCTCAGAAATTCAACTATGATTTCGAATTTCACTTAAATGTTGACGATGCACCGCCTCCACCACGTCGTGCCCACACCATTGATCGATCGTCGCTACAACAGCTACAGCAATATCGTACTCGCGACATTCCAGTTGCACGCGAGGTCGTTACGCCAACCGTCAATTCGTCGATTGTGGAACGTAATTACCACACAATTAGCTCCTCTATTGTTGATAGAAAAGCAGGCGAAACATGCGCTCCTACTCAGCAAAATTCACGAGTTCGTCAACAAATTCAACCACAGCAACCACAACATCAACAACGACGTGAAATTGAAACGCTTTATAGTACAGTGGAGAAACGTGCATCAAAACCGTCCCAAAGACAACAATCGCTATCACCTTCTCCAATACAAGCACAACAATCGCTTCGACCAACAGAGTACTCCCCATATGGAAATGGAAATGTGAGTACGGCTAGTTATGGATTTGACAATCATAACGAGTATGCTACAAATAATCGGAGCTCATTGGGAGCCGCCGTTGTTGCTCGCAGCCGCAATGACGTGTCATCACCAATTTATGCCACTACCTCTAAGCATATCACCACAGCTACGAAAACATATCACAACCACAATGTATCCGAACCAGAATTGTCATTAACAGATCACTCATTGGCGACTTCATTGTCGCTGCCAATTGGCTCTGCTTCGACTGGTACTGTGAATGAATTCGAAGCTGGTAAAATTTCGCCATCACTCGTCGCACGCCCCGAAACACCAGCATTTCCAGTTACTCCACGTACACCACATGGTGCATACAATGGACAAAACAGTCCTATGGGCTATTCAGCTAGTCCCATGTTGCAGCATACGGATCTAACGAAAGGAAAATCAATGCTCGACTTGCACAACTACTCTTCGGAGACCATTTACCGTACAAGTTGCCGTCCACGTCTCGAGTCCAACATGTCAATAGTTAATAGTGAACCGCAAGAGGTTGCTGCACATCTGGTCAAATTTGCCAACGATTCGTCGAAATACTGGTACAAGCCAAATTTATCGCGTGAAGAAGTTGTTCAATTGTTACTACATGCTCAACCAGGTACATTTATAGTTCGTAATTCCACAACGTACAAGGATAACTATGGTTTAGTTGTACGTGTATACCAACCACCCCCAAATAGTGAACTCACAGGCCAACCCGACGATTTAGTGCGCCATTTCCTTATTGAGCCTACAAAACACGGTGTACGTTTGAAGAGTTGTGCCAATGAACCAGTTTTCACATCACTGTCAGCTCTTATCTATGAACATTCAATCAACAAATTAGCCTTGCCATGTTTGTTACGCATACCCGAACACGATTTGGTACCATCATTAATCGAACCGACTAGTGCTCAAAAGCAATTGCTAACCCAGGGCGCCGCCTGTAATGTACTGTGGCTGTACTCATGCGACACCGAATCCTTAACTGGTAAAGAGGCTATCCGTAAAGCCATACGACAATTGTACTCCCATGATCAGCTGCATATACCAACAGAAGTACATTTTAAAGTTACGCAACAGGGAATTACCCTCACTGACAATACCAGAAAAAAATTCTTCCGAAAACACTATCCCGGCGATAACATTTCATTTTGTGCCATAGATCCAGATCATCGTCTCTGGGAAATCCAATTGACGGAAGAAGAAGGCAGTAACAAAAATAGTACCTCGGTCGCAGCGCTAAAGAAGACAATATTTGCGTTTGTGGCTCGTAGTTCGCCAAAATCGAAAGACAATCAATGTCATGTTTTTTGTGATTTAGACATTCATCAGCCAGCCTCAGCTATCGTTTCGTTCGTCAATAAAACATTACCAACAGAGAAAGAACGTAACTTTGTGCTCTGAAATCGGATGGATACGGAGCCGAGAAAAACTTGGAAAACGGATAAAGTAAGAAAAAATGTAATTTCTACATTAGTTGAAAGTAACCCCACCAATGCTCATGCATATACATAATTATCTTTTTTTAAGTAAAAATACAATATTTGTATAGTAATTATAGTTACACAGCATTACAACATTGTTTTAGAATATCACAGTGAGATTTCTTTAGACGGTCGTCAAAATGACCTAGTTTCTTCCCTTACTTAAACTAATGTAACCTTCCCATAAAAGGCATGCAGTTGTTTTTTCCGAAGTTATTCACCGTTTACATACCGACATAGGAGGTAAAAGGCACACACTGTATGTAAATACATACGTATAAAATTAACAATGAATGTGTGTTATATCTCTACTTATGTTTTCCTGTTAAATTCCGGTGAAGATTTCCTAATAAATTTTAATTTGTTTATAATTTTTAAATTGCAGGTGTAAATATGTGCATATCATGTATACCTATACACATACATATGTGCACAAGTGGTAAGAGACCATCTAAAAGTAGCCTAACGAAAAAATAAAGAAAATAATAAATTGAATAATGCTTCGTCGTACTCGACTGGCCAAACACAAGGATACGTATTCATTTATATCCATATGTAAATTTTTATTAAATACCTAAACACTTACGTTTTAATTTATCTACAGCCGATCGACTTGATCATATGATTACCACTACATTGGTTATCTAAATTTTGAGTGTACATACTTATTTTTGAGAAAATTAGATCCGCCACATCTCCTTCGAAACTTTCATACTTTGCTTCTTTTAAAATAGTTATTTGTATAGTCATATTCAGCATAATGTGTGTATGAATATAACATATGTATATACAATATACATACATATGTATGCATGTATCTGTAACTTTGTATATACTTAAAGAACATACTCTCAAACATTCTTTGTTAACTTTTTTAAAACAATTAATTCAAAAATAATTTTCTTTTATTTTTACTTTTAACTACAGTTATCCAAGTATCTATACTCCGATCAAGTCTACAAAAAAAATTTAATCAGCTCCAAATCAACTAAAATTATGTCCGAATTCAGTTCATATCTATGTATATTGAATATTTCAATACATATGTATGTGGATGTGTATATGAAAGGGCATACATATAGGCGTGTGTATGCAGGTTTGTATGTATACTCATATTTATTTTATTGTTTATAACATTTTTGTACATAGCTTTCATTCTAATTTTATTTGCCATTGTGCCTTAACTTTAATATTAATCAAATCAAATAAATCCAATACTTAAAATAGTAACAAAATTATAAACATATTCATTGAAGGGTATTTATTTATCTACATAACTACTTGTACATACAAGTATATATGTATGTATGTGCCTGTTCTTTAACGAAAATACACAAAAAAGTATATGAATTTGCTGTTTAAGTTCCAAGATGATGTTCCAGTCTTCGATTAAATCCGATGTGTCGGGTCATACTGACTTCGCTGCATTCACCGCATTTATTGCCAGAGTCATATAAAATGGTTAATAGTTTTATATTTTTGTGTAAAATACGTTATGTAAAAGACTAATTCATTGGCTCACTCACTCATAATCTGCCATTTCTACTTATTCTTATTATTATGCAAATATGTGTGTATGTAGGGTAAACTCACTTACGCTTTTAAGTTAATTTGACCCGGCTCATGGGCGAAAAACGTTAAACCAGAACTGAGACGAGAACAATATTTGTTCTTGACCTTGAGGTCATAAGCTTTTTGTTTTTTTGTAATTTTTGCCATTTTTATATTATTGTTACATTAGATAGCTGTACAACCCTGAATGAAAATTCCTGATGGTAATTGACGCATGACGTCATCTGTCTGGCCTGAACGAAACGCAAACAGTGAAAGTGTTTAAAGTAAAAATACAATACTAAAATAAAGTATAAGTATAATTAAAGTGTATAAACGCAAAAGCTTCAAAAATGTTTTAAATATTTTAAAAAATTGTACCTTACTATCCACTTGCGGCGGAGTAATAGCGAGACGGCACCCTTTGCTGAGTCTGTACATCAATACATACATTCATATATATATGTATGCGCATATGTATATGTATCTTATATAGTTTTTACAGTAGGTATTATGTTACCAAATGCGGATAGTTTATAAATATTCACCGAAGGAAGGAACCCTACTAAACGCAAAGAAATGACAGTGTGACGTCAGCAAAACGCTGACCGCTCAAATGATATCCACTATAGCTAGACGTTCACTTTATTCCTTTATCTTTCCAAACAACTCTAATTTCATATATTTACAACAGTTTTAGAAAGTCTAATGCTATTTACCAATAAATAGTAAACAAAATTTAATAAAAGATATAATTATATAAAATAATATGGTTGATTATTCAAAGGTTGTATACATTATTTGATACTTTCATTTTGTTTTGCTACTTTTGGAGTTTTTACTTTTTGAACTTGTTCGAATTTCATTAATTGTGTGAAAATATTTTTAATTTGACAGACCATGTACACATGCTAAAATAATAAACAAAAAGTAAGAGAAAAATCGGAAATCGTTGTCATCAGCTGCTTTGCGACGAAGGCGAAAAAGATACAGTCCTCAATAAAATTAGAAAATCAACTAGAAACTGTCATACATACATATACTATAAGCATTCTATATACTTGAAAAGTACATAAGTATATATGAATGGTAAATGCAAAATTCTTACAACGAGAACGTGGATAACATAAATATGAGCTATTGAGATTATAAGTTCTACATATATGTAAGCACATACATAAGTACGTACGCATAAATATGTACATAGACATAATACAATAGATGCATAGATACATATATACAAGTATGTGTTAGAATTATATATGTGTGAACTGTAATTAGAAATCATTCATACGGCTGCGGTATGTACTGACAATGATTTGTTAAATTTTGTGTCAAAATATTTGGGTTATTAAACATATACATACATATGTATATATTTAACTAAGACAGTTTGCCCTCGGCTAATTTAGCGGGTGTGAGAGAAAAATATCATTAAATTTAAATTATGTTTGACTTTAGCGCTTTTTATAGATCATGACTCAATTATATAAGGTTGTGTGGATAGCCCAAAAACAAAATATTGTCTATAGTGTTTTAATTCATAATGTCATAATCAGCCGTTTTGTTTTATTTTGCTTTTATGATTCAAAAATTAATATTTCAAAGATTTCAACCAATGAAAATGCGTTTTTTGGGTGATAACTGAATGCGAATAGATTGTAAATCACACAAAATCATCAAAAATTAAACAGAAAATTCATGAGAAAAACAAAAAAAAAACAGTTTTTTTTTTACATTACGGATAAATTTTTGTTTTCGTAAGACGAAGCACGCTCCGTAGTAACACAACCTTGTATATTTGAATCATTATATATGTAGATCAATTTCGAAAGGGCATAAAACCTATGGTGGAGTTTTAGCCGCTTTACATAAAATAAATATTATATTTACCCTATGCAGTTTTAAAAAAACTATTTGGCTACCAAAATTACTAGTTATTAACCACGGTCCCATTTAACTACGTACATACTCGTACATACATATATTTTTTTTTAAATTAAAAAAAATAAAATCATATTATATCGTATTATCGAGAAACTTACGTTACACAATTCGAACCATAAAAAGTTGCTTATTATTTGCAGTTAAGTTTAGTAAGTGTTTAAATATGGAATAATCATGTACCTACAAGCAAATTGAATTATTAAGAGCACTATGTGCGTAATATATGTATTTTTATTTCATTCCAACAAGGAATTTAACAAAAATAAATAAACTCAATACATATGTATGTACATAAATATGTATGTAGATAAACTTGTTCTTATTTTTAATATTAAACAGATTTTATATAATACCTATGTAATCAACTAATGAAGTATTAAATGAATAAAAGAATTTTGAAGACAAAAAAAAATATTATTCCAAAGCCAAGCTACGTTAATATCTGTTGAAGGTTGGTTATTCTCATGTAACGAGTATTATATTTTCATAGTTTACCATGCAGACTGCACAGTTGTTAAGGCAGGTTTACATACACATTTTGCTTCGGTTGACTTCAAGCGTTTGCTTTGACAGATAAGTTCAATGTATGCTTTTGTATGAGTTCATTCATATCGAGGCGAAGCAAAGCAAAGCGAAACAAAATGTTGAGCAAATCTCATCTTTTTACGCTTAGCCCAGTAACAGTCGCCATTTTCATTAGACAAAAGTACGGAGAGTAAAGTTTTCATTCTTACGTAACCTTTGCTTTCTTCACTTCGTTGTGAAAGTGCATCGGCCACTACTGTTTCTACCCAGCAAGGAACGGAGTTATAATGGCCAATTCACATAGAACTTTTGCTTCGCTTTGTGTCAGACATTTGTTTTGACAGAAAAGTTCGATGTACGCTTTTGTATGAGTACGTTCACATAAAAAGTTTTCGACGCGAAGCCAAGCAAATATATCGCCTGTCACACGTTCAATATTTATTGTGATATTTGGATATCCATATTGATGATTGATGGATCGCGAGTGAATGATACACGTTCAATAATTAACGTCAGTATTTTTTAACGTCGAAAGTAAAATGAAGAAAATTGTTTATGGTTTTGAAGAAAAAAATTCAAAGAAAGCGTTGGATCAAAAAAATTCTAGCTACCATTGTAAAAATGTACAGAATCTTTGAAAATACTAATATTTTTCTATAAATATAAATAAATAATAAATATCGCGATCCTGAATCGCGTTCAATAATGTTGAGCGTGTAGCAGTCACCTATGAACTGTCATGCAAAATAAGGTGAGTGGGCCTTTACTCATTATCGATAACTTTTTTGTGGATTTCCTTCATGGTATAGGTTTTATAATTATATATGGTCATCAACAACTAGATGATGAAAAGGAACAACGTTTTTATGAATATGTACAAACTTTAATTGCCTAATTTTCATTTATAATAACTATGAAATTTTAATTTTTTGAATTTTTGTAAAGAAAATATGTTCTGCCTACTCTATATTAAGCTTTAAATTGTTGAAATTTTGAAGAAGTGGCAACATTGCACACCTATTTGGTTTTATTTATTGAGTTTGGTAGATTTGACCGAAATATTTATTGAGCTTGGTACACTTGGTCGTAATATTTATTATGTCTTCTTCAAACAACGATAATGGGAATCTGATGGACGAGTTCGAGGAAGCTTTCCAAGCATGTCTTTTATCACTGACTAAGCCAGAACCCAACACAGGCACTAACAAGGATGAAATCGAGTTAGAAGTTCAAAAAACTACAAATCGGTTTATTGATGTTGCACGGCAGATGGAAGCATTTTTTCTGCAAAAACGTTTTCTTGTTTCAACATTAAAGCCAGATATGTTAATAAAAGACGAAAATCAAGATTTGCGTAATGAAATTGCACGCAAAGAACAGCTTCTAAATAAACACTACAGTCGCTTAGAGGAATGGAAAGCTTGTTTGTCTGACATACAAGCAAACCAAGGAGCACACAACAGGCCTATAGGAGGTGCGGTTGCTACCATTGGAGATTCATCTAGTGCAGGTACAACCGGGATGACTGGAATTGCTGGTCCTGGAAGTTTGAATATTTCACAAGTTTCAAATAGATCTGGTTCTATAGGAATGCTTGGTAACGTGCCAGCATACGGTGTGCCTAGACGTTTTTAACGTCTATCTAATTAGCGGTAAAATAATATTAAAATTTTAATTATTCCCCAGTATATTTAATTAAACTTTCTTCAGAAAGAAACAAAGAGTTTTAGTCTAAAAATTTAACTGAAAAAATAAAATTATAACGGTTTAAAAACTGCCTTGTTTTGATACTATTTAATATTTACTACAACTACAATTGTTTGAACGTAAACTTCTTATCAAAAGAGTAATTGCTCGTACATTATATGTATTTTAGCTATTATGTCAATTACTAATTAATGGTTTCTTACGTTTATAATAGGGTATTGAACATACAAATGTTTTTGAAAGATATTTTCTTCGTTTTTCACATCTACTCATAGAACAGAATTCCTATTAATAGTGCTATCTTTAAGAGTTACTGTTACCACAGTTCTGCGTTGTAGCTGTTGACTTTTCCTCGCTCTGATTTGAAGTGCTCGCAGAAGTCGCTGATTGTGATGATAAGGAAACCACTTTCATATTTTGCAATGTTTTCAGGTTTAATGTATTCCCCTGAAAGTTAGGCGAAAGAAATATTTGTCCACCTCCCTGTACAGCCAAAACCACCCGTCCAGCATTAGATGTTTTCACGCCCTGATTATTTTCGAGATTTGATTTACTAAAACAGTCTCAATTGCTTATTAAAAAGTACCTGTTGAGATGAATTCTTAACAGTAACCAGTTGCGTTTGTGACTGTGTAGATACTGGCTGCAATTGATGGGTCATTGGAACCGATTGTTGTGTCTGTTGTAAACGTATTGTCTGCCCGCCAGAGCCAACCACCACAGTCTTTGGTAAGTTAATTGTAGTCGCATTGTTGGATGTCTCACTACCATTACTTAAACCCGAGCTCCCGGTAATTAGATTACCAACCGGTAGACTTGCTATACGTTGCTGAATTGCTGTTCCACTTGAACCTACAGTTTTCACTGCCGTTTGCATTTGTTGAACTCGTAATATTTGGTTTCCCATTATAACAGTTTGCATTTGAGACCCTTGCTGAGTAGGAGCAACACCACTACTGTTACTACTATTATTTGTGGACGTTAAATTAACAATCTTATTTTGTTGTTGCAGCTGTAAAAAATTACATATTGTATTTACCAAGTATATAAACGTTTACTTTTTTTAATGTATAAACTCACGTTTCTATGTAATTTTAACGTTTGTCCACCAATAACCACACCAGCCGAATGAATTTGTTGTACTTGAGATGAGCTTCCCACATTTTTAGCTACAGTCGTAGATGGCTTTGCTGCAAAAACCACTTGTTTCCCTTGTAAGCTTGTAACATTAAAACTATTTGAAACACCTCCCATGTTAGATGTATTTTTGATTACACGTATATTGCCTCCTGTGGTCGCAGTAGTTGAAGAATTTGTAGTCACTCCAGCTTTGCCGAGTACTTTGGTTATCTGAGGAGTAGTTAATTGTCCACCAGCCGACACAAAGATGCGTCCAGTTCCACCGCTGACGAGTGTGGTTTTTGTTGTGGTACTCACGCCATCAGATGTTTGCGATGCGGTGGGGCGATGTGTATTTACATTTCTCGCTTGCGATACAACGGTATATGTGGTTGTATTACCGGTTGATGTCATAAGGTGGGGCTGTTGTTGTTGTTGTTGTTGTTGTGAAATGCTGGCTGAATGAACGTTTTTAACAATAGCACCGACACCACCACTGAAGTTTGTTTTCAATGAAACATTGCTACTTTGTTTTTGTAGCAAACTCTCCAGGGAAATTATTTGGCCGGTAGAAGTGGTGAGAATTCGAGTACCGCTCGCTGTTGTACCTACGGGAGTGTCATTGCCAGCTATTGCCATAGCTTGTTGTTTCTGCTGAGACTGAGAATTCGTGGAGCCCACCTTTAAAACACGTGGAAGGCTTTGGGCCTGCGGAACCATCACAGCTACACCCTTATTGCTTGCTTGTTGTCCAACTGCAACGTCGCTAGTTGCTACCGATGGCAATACCGCCATGGTTTGAGCGCGCGATACGACTTGATTCATTTGTGATTGTGTCTGTGGACTAGTTGAATCACTGGGAAATACTTGCACGGACTTGAGTTGAATGCTTTGTTGTTGCTTTATGTTCTGAAGAAGAGCTCTCTGTTGTTGGGAAGTAAGATTTGTTGTATTTATAGTATGCACTTTCTCAGCTAACGATGGCGTTGAAGAGGTTTGTGATCCAACAGAAGCTGCACCTTTAACGATGGATTTGTGAGCAAATCCTGCGTTTGATGTTTGATCCATAAAAACCTTCTTACCTATCGTTTGAGTAGTTAGACCACCAGTTTGGGCAACAACTGTACAATTTTCTGGAAAAAAAATCAAAAAATCAACATATATATAACAAATACAAAAATTATATATTAAATTACGTAGAAGAGTGGATTTGTCGATAACACGATGTTGCTGATTCGTAACAGGCGATGAGGGGGAAGATTTCTTTACAACTATCTGCTGATTTTGCTTGTGCTGTAAAGTTGCAAATGTATGTGGAGACATTTTTATAAGCGTTGAACCGCCAGCAGCAGATACCACCGATGACACGCCAAATGTTTGTGTGCCACTATTACTACTCATAAGCGATATATTACCCAATGATTTAGTTTGCTGCGTGTGTGCCCGCATTGTTCCCATCCCACTGCCTCCTGTCACAACACGATGACCGATAACATGAACAGGAGGTTTCCTGGAAGTAACAACCGATCCAGCTGGCGCAGATTGCAAAATCGATTTTACGCCACTGCCACTGATGCTTGGCACAATTCGAATAATATTTTTTCCATGTGATTTGTTTTGTTGTACTTGTTCTGGTGGTAAACTTCCCACATTCGAAATAAACTTTGTGTTATCCATGTAAATGGTGGTGGAACCGCTCGTGGAAATTGATGAAAGAGGCAGGGTTCGCACATTTGTTTCTTTGGTGATAATATTTTGAACTTCAACGTCAGTAGCATTAGAAATAGAATTTGACATGCTGATCGGAATGATGAAACCTTGTGTATGCTTCTGTTGTTGTTGCGCGTAAACAATGTTTTGTTGCTTAAGCACTTGGTGTGAAGCGGATTTGGTTTGCGATGACACGCCTAATGTAGACTGACCCTTTACTTGATTTATAATAATTGGTTTATTTAAAGCCACTTTTTTCCCACTGAAAGTAGCACTAAGAGATGGCGACTTCTGTGCTGCTAGTGAAACGGATGTACCTGTGGACGGTGTCACAACTGTAGCGCTGGATACGTGTACAGTTTGAAGACCAGATGGCGTAGCAACAATGATTGGTGTAGAGTTAACTTTTCCCGTAGTTATCGTCGTTAAGTTAGACTTGATTGGTGACATACTTAAATTTAGCTGTTTATTGACCTTGCTCTCTTCTGAACCCGCTTCAGTTACTGTTGTATTTTTTGTTAATATTGTCATTCGCTGTTGAATCCTTTGGTGTTGTGGGACTTGTGTATCAATACTAGTATTGTTATTGATTTGTCGATGTTCTTGATGCCGTTGCGATTGTGATTGAACAGCCGTTTTAAGTAAAGATTTCTGCTGTTGGTGCGGTATGTTGTACTTTAATGGCGGGACAGGGAGCGAACGATTCCCTGATGGTTGAGTTATAACAAGTGGTATTTTTTGTTGCGCAATGGCACTTTGACTACTAACAATAATAGGATTTGCTGGTACTAATGCAGGCATCGAAAAAGCTGCGCTAACTTTTGGAGTGGTGTTTGCTGTACTCACAGTTCCTACATTAACATCATCCTCACATGTAATTAAACCAGAACTCGGATCGTTGACTTCTGAACTTGCCTTGGGTAATGCGACCTTTGTCTTAGATTTACGATGTGCAACTTTTTTGGATTTTCCTACACCCTGACTTTGCTGATGTATTCGCTCAAAATCATCTTCAGTTCGATTTCGGTGGAGATAGATCCAAATTTTACGCTTTGGAT
Source organism: Bactrocera oleae (assembly GCF_042242935.1). Taxonomy (NCBI): domain Eukaryota; kingdom Metazoa; phylum Arthropoda; class Insecta; order Diptera; family Tephritidae; genus Bactrocera; species Bactrocera oleae. The sequence continues at coordinate 23,030,460 of NC_091536.1, forward strand.
CATAACGCACACATGGATCATGTTCTGTGTGCATGCGATCCAATGCTCCGCTGACCGTTGTTTGTAATACATTTTCGCCTTCCTTTAAGTTAATATATTGCGAACTCTTAAGCAGTTCGGCTATATCGGCCCGAGTGCCTTCCCCATTCGGTAAACGTGCAGTTGCATCACGAACTAATGTTAAAATAGTGACAAAATTTGGACGATTTCCAATCATCATACTATGTCCACGGGCCTTAGTTAAAGCATACATTTGTGTGTATATTCCTTTAACTGGGCCGACCACACTTTCGTAACCATGCATATGGTAAGTGTAAGCACGGTGCGGTTGCTCAAAACGTTCACGTTCCTGTCGTTGAAACTCTACAATTTCCTCAGTTGTAGCGGCGCAAACCGCCCATGCCGTAGGACAGCGTGGTGGAGGTGGCGGGGATATACCACCATCGAATGATACCGGAACATCGTCTATTTCGTTTGAATGGTAAGTGGTATTGTTTGTTTTTATATTATTTGAAGCTTCCTTTCCATCGTCCGTGATTACTTGGCAAGTAGCAGTTGGCATTCTATCCGAAATTTCACGACGTTGCAACCAATAAAGGCACAATTTAGAGAGACGGGTGTCAGAGTCTCGACCGGCTCCTATCCACTGAAAAATATTTTGTTGGGATTTGAATTCTAAGTATGGAACATATTCGTCTGGTTGGTCGGAGAAGTCTCCAGCCAAGAAATTTATTGCAGATGTTAATAATGCTGACCAGTTATCAGACTGAGCATACCAATCGTTTAAAGCAGTAATGGGATTCCGTAACCAGATATCGATCCGCATACGCAGTTCATTGTATTGCATTCGATGATGGGGTGTTGCGCAAAACAAATCACGTATAAGGGAAAAAAAGCAGGCATGAGTCTCCTGTACTAATTCAGATGATTCAAGGGTCGTTGAAATAAGACTTTTTGACGGTGTAATCAATGATTGCGTTTGTCTTCTTATTGGAGTTACTAATGCTCCAGTTGCAGATGAAATATTGGTTGTATTGTAGTTTAATTGAGAATTTGATCGAGCCTTTTCTTTGAGAGGTGTTTTGTTCACTTTTGCAAATATAGACTCCAGCTTTGGTATATTTTGTTCAGCTAAAGTACTTTGACTGCTATTTTCAACCAATGGGTATTTACCCTGTAAATCGACGTTACTGTCGTCTACCTTGTGAGGCGTTTGCAAAAGTTTCTGTGGGGGTACTTCAGTCTGTTCAATTGTAGGTAAGACAACTTCATTGGATATAACGAAACTTGGTAACGCCTCATCGCAGTTACCATAGGTTTCAACTTCTTCTTGTTGAAGTTCCACTTCACCATCTAATATGTTAAATGGCGCGCCATCTTCAGGGAGAAACGGATGCTGTAAGGTTCCGTTTGAATGTTCCGATAAACGCTGTTGAAAATGTTCAACCTGTTGTTCTTTTACATTTTTTGAACTTCCCTCAATCGATAGAATATCTAATTTGACCTCATTTTCGTTTTTTCCATATGTGTCAGAATATTGATCATTGGTCGTAATTGGTACTAATGCTGGAGGATTAGTATAAGATACCGGTTTAGGCTTAGTTTTTCTTCCGATAATTTTACCCACGCCGAAAAGTTGTTTAAAATTCCCACCCATCTGTGCCCTTGCACACACATCTCGCAACCGTATATCGGAAGTTTCAAAGTCTGGCAAAGTCTGAAAATTCAAAATTTAATGAGGAATTAGTCGTATGTAAGTATAATTTAATTTAATAAATACCGGCTCTGTAATTTTTCGCCGCTTGTGTTCTCGTACATACGATCGGAAATTTCTATTTGATAATCTAGATTGTTGCGTATTCTGATCGGTGCGTATCACATCTTCGTCAGCAAGATTTTTTCGTCTTTTAAATAACGTACTGAAAATTAAACGGTCAGTACCAGAAGCAGGTAATTTCAATACAGATGATATTTCAGATTTAAAATTCAAATGGCTTTCCTCCGTCACATTTTCCACAGAGGAAACATCCGCCTCGTCAGCACTTAATTCATTAGGTTTAATGCCCAATTGTTCTGTGATACTATCCAATTCTTTTCTTAAACGTTTTCGACAACGCACTGTACATAGTTTGGTATCAGCATGAAAAGTGGTTTGTTCGCGCTTTGTTGTACGTTCTACCCGAAGTATGCTACTTGGAACAGATTTATAAGCCATTTGCAACAATCGTTCTCGAGACAGAAACAATTCTTTAGCAAGTTGACTAAGCCGCTCACATCTTTGAAATCGCTGTTCACGTCGTCGCGATTTAGCGATGCTTTGGCGTAGCTTCAGAACATCAGGCCTAAAATTTCCACTCTCCAATTCCTGTTGCAAGTCGAAAAGAGGTGAATGGCCAAACCGCATTAAGTCACCGTTAAAAAGCATAGATAAAGTGCGCTGCATCTCCACTGATATCTCTTGAGTAGTAAGCATATTGGTAAAATCCGGTAAATGCTTTTCCAAACTTGCTCGAATCGCTTCAGGTATATTATTCCATGTGTCTATAGAGAAAAACTCATGGAAGATTTTCATATTTTCACATAAACCCCGCGGCAAACGTAACAATTCATTTCTTATTTTAGCTAGCTCAAGTGTATCTAATTGCAAATCATTCACGTCTGAATTAGAAGTTGAAGAGCTCATACTAGAACTGCTACTAGAATTCGTATCACTATCTTCGAGTGCACCACCAGAAGCACTCATTTCTGAATCGGACATTGTATTGCTCATATCCTGTTTTATCAGTTGCGCCATTGTCACAATCCTTTTTTAATTTAATATCGTTTTATCAGAGCCTTGCTTATTTCACTGTAACGTACAAATATTACAAACAAAAGTTGTCAATTAATTTCTCTATACCAAGAAAGGGAAACAAAACTTTCAATGAATGCAAAAGTTCTTGCATCATCGTTTGCTTTTTCTCCGCAAATAAGGTTTCATTATTTGTATTTTCAATTTATAGGAGCACAAGACTTCTATCTAAAATTATTAAATCTCACTTCCTTTTACCTTCAAAAGCTCACCTATTGCAAAAAAATTTAACATTTACCCACGTTTTTTACCCTGACGCTCACTGAATTTAACTTTGGCTCAATTATGTCTACGTCGATGTTGCGTTACGAGCAATGCGGTTCCCTCATTACAAATTTTTTCCTCATCTGAACATTTTTTCAGTTTTTCAATTTATTATTTTTCGGACACAGCCTCTCATTTCGTCTAATATTCTAATTTCACACCGTATTGAACATACCATGAATTGTCACTTAATTGTCACCTGTAGTACATTCAATCTCTCTTAAACTCCCATTTGTTGTATTCACAGTTCGATTATGATTGTCTTTCTTGAACACAGCCGATACCAGTTTCAAATAGCCTTATAAGCTACTTATCGGTTAACTTACTGGTTAACTACCCGACAACGCTACCAGAGATTTCTATTAAAGGTTCTCTGAGTTTTTTAAGGACGACTTGACAAATTTCCCCGAAACTTTTATGTACGTGTGTTTCATCCCTTTTCAAAGCAAAGGTCTGAATTGCACAGTTTGCCTGTGTTGATTTCCGCGCCAATTCAAACTATGTGTAACTCTGGGATGATTCAATAATAATGTAAGACTGTAATGATATAATCCATTATTTTATTGGTGTACCAGCTTACGTCAAAATATGTTATTATTGTTGTAGCGTTATAAAGAAAATTCCCAAATAATTTGTAAAAATGCTGATTAGTTTACAGTCCTTGATCAGGGTCCGTTCTGGTTACATAGACCTACTGTGAACATTCCAATCTTTCAAAACTAAAAAATGATAGAAATATATTTTAAGATATATTCGTTCCAATACGAATTCTGTGATAAACGAATGGAAGGATGGTTTTGAAAATAAGGCTACTATAAAATTTATTCAGTTCCTTTTATTAGCAATGTACAATGGAGACATATCGTGTGTTCAGACACGGAAACTTTGGAAACGGCAACGTGTTGTTTGATGGTGAGGGAACGACGTGGAAAGGTGAGGGCGCGGAGAGGTAGCAGCTCGTTCTAGAAATGAAGAGTATATTGTCACAGTGATCGAACACGAAACTTTAGAAACCATCGGGGTGAAATTTATGAAAACGCAAATAATGGCGTATCAGGAAAAAAAATAGCCAATGCTGTTGAGTTTTATGTATACCACGTAAACGAACCTAAAAGAATTTGAAAAAACCTTATCAAATCGAATAAAACATGAATCCTTATGCGAGCTGTCGTGTTAAGAACAATTGTCACCAATATGTACCAAATGTTTCCGTGTCTGAACACAAATGTTCTTATTAACCTAATAATGCTACAATGTTATCGATAAACAGGTTAGAAATGCAACGACTTTTTCAAAAATAGTTTGTAATTGAAAATGAATTCTGGTAAATTAGGTACTGCAGGACATCTATAATTCGTTCATATGTTTTCTCATTTTTGTAAAGTTGTCTCCATTATATTAAGAAAAAATTAAAACTGAAGTTTTAAGATATCTAATATCATCTTAGAACTGGTATGCTCATATAATTGCGGTATTAAAAAATTATCGAATCTAAATAATTTGTTTTTTTAAGCATGTACACGAATAGCACGAACTTACGAAAATTTCGTTAGAAAATCGTAAACTTTTTAAATTCAATAGATGTTATAAACAACGTAAAGAACCCAAAAATTATTCTTACTGATATTATTGTGAATAATTGATTTTATACGACACGCGAACGCTCATCTGGCAGTATACTCACGAAACACATCTTTGCGTTGATCTATGTATACCTGCAAAGTTAAAAATTCCGACTTTTAGCGGCGTTTGATTATTTGTGTTTTCTAAGAAGGGATCGCAGAAAAAATCCTCGCAAAAAAGTAAAAGATAAAACCAAATGCTATTTTCTCTACGCATTCAAATTAATTAGAATATGTGAGACGCGCATTTTTTTTATTTATTTCCGTTGTATTGAAGATTTATTTCTTCACAAAAAAAAAATATTTGCTTGGAATAAAATGCACATACCGCATATCTAGGTGCGTTTAGAACGTTTCATATCAAATAAGCGATTCATTGATTTGAAAACTTGAATATTTTACAATTCCAATTAATGCTACTTAAAGGCAATTTCCTTTTTCTCACGAATGGAGTAAATTTCCTTGTACATTTACCAAACTTTGAGTAAAATTTTAAACATCATAACTGAGCATACATTATAAAATATATCCAGAAAAACAAGTAGATTTGATATAACGATAAATTTACAAATAGGTTTTAAAATAAGTTCATATAGAATTTAAACATAATATTGCATATGTATTATTAGATATACCTTTTTTTTTTCTTTTACAGATACAGTTGTTTCCTAATTGAAAAAACTGATGTTTTCGTTTACGTTATAGAACTGATCACTACTGGTGAAAAACTGTTTCCATAACAGGAACTGCGTAGTTTAATTTTAAAATTGCATCTATGGGACAAGAAAAAGTACACTCGGATTCTGATGCAAATTCAGCCGAAGACAGTAATATTCATAGCTCAACGGCCAATAATAAAATTAACTCCAAACCTGACCCAGAAAGTAAGGACAAAAATGAATCTGATTCCCAGAACGAAAGAAGCAAAAAAGTTGCCCGTTCATCGAACATAATATCTTTAAATACATGTTCGAATCAAGTATCATCCCTGCAAAATACTGGAAATGAATTTAAAGTGCGTGTTGTACCATTAGAAAAACTATTGGAGAAACCAATAGTGCATAAAATTAAGGAAAATAAAAAACTGATATCCGAAACCCAGTCAAGGCGACTACCTGACCGTAAGAATAGAAATAATTGTAATCTGATAGAATTGAGTGACAGTGAGGAAGACCAAGAAAAAGAAACATCAAATCCACAAAAAATTAAATCCATTTCCGCAAAATCAGACGAGTTGGCTCAACACGAAAAATCAAATCCTTTAGAGGGAGCGCTGCCTCGCATAAGGCAGTGCACTGTTCGCATAAAACGAACAATTTTTCCAACTTCTTCAAGCCTTTTAAACCAAAAATTTATTAGTACTAAAGTCAACGGTGGAGACAATTCTATAAAAAATCAAAGCAAGGGACAACATTGTATTAGTAATAAGAATCCTTGCCACGAAAAAAAGTCATCAACATCAATTAGAAAATTAGTTATGAATTCTGATTCAGATGAATCAGACTCAGCTACATATGAGAACGTTAACAACTTTGACGATCAATCTGAAGTGGAATCAGATGGCAAAAGTAGTGATAGTGAAGTGATACCAGCACGCAAAAAGAGAGTTTTTAATAAAAGAAAGAAAAGTAGTGATGATGATTCCGACTTCACACCACAGCCCGTTCCGAAAAAGCGAGGACGTCTTCGTCGTGGTAAAGAAAGCAGTGATGAGGATGATAGCGATGCTAAGCGGAAGGGAAAGGTCAAAAAGGGTGCTAAATCAGATGACGAAGACGCTGATGAGAAAAATAAAAACAAACGCAAACATATCCGCAAAATTATAAAAACCAAGGATCTAGACATCACCACAAAAAATGCAACTAAAGAGGAAGAAGAGCGGCGCAAACGTATAGAAGAACGTCAAAAGTTGTACAATAAAATTTACGAAAAGCCAGAAAATGTTGAGGTGACTGAATTGGTGCTGGACTTTGATGAAGAAACTAAAAAACCATTACTAGAAGTTGATAGAGGTATTCTAAAAAAATTAAAACCTCATCAAGTAGCTGGTGTGAAATTTATGTGGGATGCTTGCTTCGAAACAATGAAGGAGGCTGAAGATAATGCTGGTTCTGGTTGCATTTTGGCTCATTGCATGGGTTTGGGAAAGACATTACAAATAGTAACCCTGTCACACACTTTATTAGTAAATTCAAGTCGAACAGGAGTAGAACGTGTTTTAATAATAACTCCTTTGAGCACCCTCAATAATTGGGCACGTGAATTTCATCAGTGGATAGCATTTGCTAATAAACGTAATGTGGAAGTATATGACATGTCCAAATACAAGGATAAGCCAACCAGAATTTTTAAACTAAAAGAATGGTTCGAAGAGGGTGGAGCATGCGTTATAGGCTATGATATGTATCGTATATTGGCTAACGAAAAAGCAAAAGGTTTACGCAAGAAACAACGTGAAATATTGCAGCAAACGCTAGTTGACCCAGGTCCCGATTTGGTTGTTTGTGATGAAGGTCACTTACTTAAAAATGAAAAAACCTCCATTAGTAAAGCAGTTACTAAAATGCGAACTAAAAGACGAATTGTTCTGACTGGTACACCACTTCAGAACAATCTTAAAGAATGTAAGTATGGGTCTTAATATGTACATATGTACTACACGTTTTGTTTTGTATTTATGTATGAACATATATAAAAAAAAAAAGAAATTGCACTACATGTCTTATTGGGTATTTACATTTTACATTAATTTGTATTTATTTTTAAAAAACATTATAAATCATTTCCTTAACATCACGTTCATACACAATTTGGTTACATTAATAATAATTGGTTGCATTTCGTCCACAAATATAATAAAATACATTATTTTGTTTGCATAATTGAATAAATACAAAAATTTCCCTTTGATTTTATTTTACAGATTATTGCATGATTCAGTTTATCAAACCAAACCTTCTCGGCACATATAAGGAGTATTTGAATCGATTTGTAAATCCTATAACCAATGGTCAATATACAGATTCGACCGAGCGAGATATTCGTCTTATGAAACATCGATCCCATATTTTGCACAAAATGTTGGAAGGATGCATTCAGAGGCGTGATTATTCGGTGCTGGCACCATATTTACCACCAAAGCACGAATATACGGTGTATACAACACTCTCTGACCTGCAGCAGCAGCTCTACGAATATTACATGACGACTCAGCGCGACCTTAGTGGTTCTGATATTAGTGGAAAAGGAGCACGTTTATTTCAAGATTTTCAGGATTTGCGTCGAATATGGACTCATCCGATGAATTTACGAATGAATAGTGATACGGTTATTCGTAAACGACAGCAGGCTAATGACTCGGACTCAATGGAGGATTTTATTGATGATGACGATGATGATGATGCTGAGAGTGACACCGGTTCAGATACGTCTGGGAATTCATCAAAATCATTCGCCAGCGGCGGTGGTGGTAATGGCACTGGTGGTGTACAAAGTCGAAATAAATCTGCCCGTTCATGCGGTCGTAAGCAGATAGATAAAGGTAGTGATATTGAAGAGTTGGAACCGCCACAACCAGAAGCTGATCCATCAGAATGGTGGAAACGTTTTGTGGAGGAAAAGGAGTTGAACAATATAAATCATTCCCCGAAACTGGTGATACTAATGAATTTGCTACAAGAATGTGAAGTTATTGGCGACAAACTTTTGGTGTTTTCGCAATCCTTACAATCTATCGATGTAATCGAACATTTTTTGTCATTAATAGACAGTAGGACTAGAGGATACGAATATGAAGGCAAAAAAATATATTTTTTTTACAAATACAAAGAATATATGTTTTTAATATGATTTATAATTTTAGGTGATGTCGGCGATTTTAAAGGTTGCTGGCAGCCGGGAGTAGATTATTTTCGTCTTGATGGCTCATGTTCCGTGGAGAGTCGTGAAGCTATGTGCAAGAAGTTTAACGATGTTAACAATTTGCGTGGTCGTCTGTTTCTCATTTCAACACGTGCTGGTGGCTTAGGTATAAATTTGGTTGCAGCAAATCGTGTTGTCATATTCGACGTCTCTTGGAATCCTTCACATGACACCCAAAGCATCTTTCGAGTATATCGTTTTGGTCAGGAAAAACCTTGCTATATTTATCGACTCATAGCCATGGGCACAATGGAGCAAAAGGTATATGAACGCCAGGTAGCAAAACAGGCAACAGCTAAAAGAGTAATAGATGAACAACAAATTTCTCGTCACTACAATCAATCTGATTTACAAGAACTTTATTCTTATGAGTTAAAACTAGGAAGTGAACGTGAAATTCCTATTTTACCAAAAGATCGCTTGTTTGCAGAACTGCTCAGTAAACACGAATCGATGATATTTAAGTATCATGAACATGATTCCCTTTTAGAGAATGAAGAAAGCGAGAATCTTAATGATGCTGAACGGAAGGCTGCTTGGGCAGAATATGAAGCAGAAAAGACACGTAGTGTCCAAACTGCTCAATATATGTCCTATGATCGGGGTGCTTTCGGCGGTCAATTAGGCAATGCTACCGGTGGAGTAACATCCAATCGCATTTTCGGTTTTCGTTCGGATGTACTGTTACAGTTACTCAATATGAAGATAGTTAAAGATCATCCGGAAATAACGCATACTCAAGCTCTACAGCTTGTGCCCACATATTTGCAACATTTATATACCGAAATGAATAACAATAATCCTACAATGTATAAAGAGCTGTTGTCATTACACGCAACACTCGCACATCCAAGTGGAATGTATATGAGTCCACTTTTGTACGCAAATCAAAATCCGAATGCCGCAGGATATTTTCAATCTTCTAGTGGACAGGCTGGACAACAGGTGCCAGTTGCAGTAGAAAACCCGCCAGCTACTCCATCTGGCACAGCCCCGCCCGGCTTCACAGAGAATGAGGTATACGAGATTGATTAAGTAGTGACTTCTTGGAATAAATTCGCTCCGTTCTCGCTTGATATTTACGAATAACTGAATAAAAATTGCACAGAGAAGAAGGAGTGATCTGCTGATTCTGAATGAGAGCAGGCGCTGATTAAATTGTATACACTTACGGTATTTGCTCTAAATTGTAGTAACAAATATGTAGTTGGCCCCATAAGCACACCAATAATATGTTATATATATGTTAAAAATACCATCTTACAGGGTGCGTAGAAACAACTTCGAAAATATAACGTTTAAGTTCAATTTTTGCATTGAGGATAAGTATAAGAAAATACATATATTATTAATAATACATAAATATTCGTATATAGATTTTATTGTTTTGTTTTTGCAAACAAATTATTGCAAGCACATGAAATAATTTGAGTGACTTTATTCAATAAATAACACAACCAAGAAAAATGTTGCTATCATCATTATGCCCTGCTAAAGAGATGGACCTTTGTCGGTTTGCTTAATATTGATTTATTGCGCGTAAAACCGACCATCACGAAATAATATACTTTTGGGGTAGTAAATTATTTCTCCGCGAACTTATCCAGCTCATTTAAATAATAATATTCGGCAACTAAAGGGCAATTAATAAATTATTAGATACCCCTTAACTATTTAAAAATATTATCAGAAACGAAAATCAACGTATTGTTCCTAAACTACATAGATTGTAGATATACCTTATACAATTTTTTTTTATTTTCTAAAGTTTGTAATGCATATTTCCGGTAGGATGCTGAAGTAATTTTATGTACACGGACTTGTTTCAAAACGATTCACAAAATTTCCATTCCATTTCCATTTCCAAAATTATAACAACATTATTGATGGATCCAAAATTTCCGTGACATTTGTCCATCGTATAAATCTGGTTGTAAAATGTTTAGCGTTTTTTTTTTCATTTGGTCAGTCCTTATATTCGTTTTGGAACATCACATTATACATGTGAAAATACATATGTGCACACGTACATATATTTGATGGTCCATAAACAACAGAAATGTAATCAATTACTTTTGCTTTATAATTTATTTATGTGTCGGTTCCATTTTATTGTGCTAAATATTACTTTTTAAACTATTAGGTGGCTTTGAATTGAAAGTTATCCACTTCCTAAGAAAAAATTTCATAATCTATAGTTAAACATCTGTCCTTTTTTATTTCGGAATCAAAATGAATTTAATGGAAAAATATACATATGTACAAACAGCTATGTTTACATTTCATATTTTTATTTATTTATTTTTTATATTTTTTTTTTTTACATTTATTTTGTGTACACACAATTATTTTATGAATGTCTTTTAATGGAACACTACATACTAGTCACCCAAAGACTGAAGATATAAATTATGTGCTCTTGTGTTTTTTCAAATGACGATTAAGACTAAACTTGAGTTCAAAAGATTTACCACATATATGACAGCTAAGCTCCGATTTTTTCAAATGTTGCTGATAGTGGGTACAGAGTTGCTCGGGGTTTGAAAATGGTTTGCTACCTTTTGGATAAACAACTTTGGACTGGCTTTTGCTTTCACCGCTTTCCTCATCAGAAGAGATAACTTGCGTGAAATCATTATTGATACCTGAACTGTACGAGCTTTCCACATGGATTTGGGTATCTTCAATTACTTCTTTAGAATTTACTAAATTTGTAATAGGGATGGCAAGATCTTTTATATCTGAGTAATGAAATTGTTCACTTTGAAGTTCCGCATTGCAAAAAGAGTCACCGTCCGAGGTATTTCCTTTGAAATGACAAAGCAGCTTATGTGTGTTCAGTTGATATTGCGTAGTATAAAGCTGAGAGCATTGACTACAAGATAGAGGTTGTTCTTCCTCCTTATTTGGGCAATTGGTACCTTCTGAAGCAATAGGTATCTCATCTTCGTGAGCATGTATTTGCCAAATATGAGACTCAAGTACATTCTCTGACTCAAATGCTTAAAATAAAAAATTTACATGAAGACTGACACATATACTGACCAATTTAAGGCTCACCTTTATCACAGTAAGAGCATTGCCATGATCTATATCCGTGAGCGCGCATATGAACTTTCATCTTTTTCCCCAAGACACCTTAAAAGAAATTTACACATAGTATATATATATAGATATATATAAGTGTTTCTAGTGGCCGATTATTGGCGACCTTATTCACTATAATATTCGAAGTTTTTCGTATTTTTTTTTACTCACGTTTGCCGCATTTAGTGCATTCAATCTTAGAATGAATTGCTTTGGTATGTTCTTTAAGAGTCTCACGTGAGTCGCAGAAAAATCCGCACTGAGCACATTTAATATGCTTGCTTATTCTATGCCATTTAAGATGAAATTTGAGACGTGTGGCAGTAGTATTTTTAAATTGCTTTCCGCATATGTAGCACTCCATATCTTTCAGCTCATGTATTCGATGCATATGCTGTTTATGCAATTCCGTGGTAGCTGACATTTGTCTGCATAAATTGCATTGCACTGGTAATACCTTTTCTTCACTTAACTGAAATGGCGAACCCGAGCTTACGGAATTGTCTAATAGTCGTGATACTGGTGATACTAGTACTTTGGAATCGAAGTCTGAAATTTGCATTAAGTTCTGAAATTGATTGGTTTCGATAACTCTTTCCGTGCTTTTAATATTGCTTTCGTTAAATGTGTTGTTTATTGTTGAAACACAATTGTCATTGTGTGTAGGCGCATCTTCTGTAACTTCCTCTTTAATAGGAATATGAGGAATATTAAAAGGAGTATAACTTGCATCACCTTCTCCATTGTATTCGTTATCGCTTACGTCGTCAACATATATAAAATCGCAAATATTTTCACTTTTTTCATCTGGGTCAGATAGCTCCTTTTTAATATATATTCTATTTTCTTCTCGTATGTTGTATAAATTCCTCCATTGTGATTGTAATTCTACACATAGATTCCGGAATTTAAAAACTTTTTGAAATTCAAGAATACAGCACGTGCAAATATATTGGGGCAATCCATCATTCGGATTAATCTGAAAAATAATCATCGGGCAATATTGAAATATTTATTTTAAGACATTTTTATTTACCTCAACATTCCAAGCCGCTAATTCTGAGCGAATATGTGATAAATCATACTCATCTGTACAGGAGTCGAAAATCTTACGTAGGAAATTTGATGCTGTCAAATAGAATATACCACATGTCCGACATGGTTCTATACCATCCATAATATCAGCATTATCCGACATGTTAATGTAAAAAATACGATCTGTATCAATTGTTTATAAAAAACTATGCGAAAAGAAAAAATCCAAACTGAAGCTCCCCAGGTATTCTATATGACAATTTTGTTCAAAACAGTTTGATGTTGCCATACTATAAATTAAATATACAAAAAAAAACAACAGTTAACATAGGCAGTAAGTTTGTATTTGTTTTTTGTTGTTTTATTAAAAAATAACTTTTTAATTTAATATTCCTTACAAAAAAATAGAGATATTCGACAATGCACTAGTTGCCAAAAAAAATATTTGTGATTCGTTAAGGATTTGTGTTTTCGATCGGTATGAAAACCTTTTGCCATATACGATATACAGATCCATTTTACGTTCGTTCTTCAATATGTAAACACATATGGGAATCAAGCGGATTAATTAATTATTTTTGTAGTTTTTGTATAAATATATTTTAAAAATATGATTATATATTGAGTTTTAAAATTTTCTTCACCGATAATGACTAATGTTTATTAATTTTAAGATAAACAATATATAATAATTTAAAAAAAATTATAAATAATGACTATTTTTAGCACAACACATTGAATAATACTTTCAATATACTGAACATACGCAGAAAAGTTCGATGTATGCTCTTGTATGAATACGTGCACATCGAAGCGAAACGCAGCAAGGCTAAGCAAAATGTTGGGAAACTCTCGTCTTTTACGCTTTGTCAAGCAACAGTCACCATTTTATTAGAGATAATCTTTTGCTTTCTGCGCGTTGTTGTTAAAGTAGGAATTGTCAAGCAAAACGAGGAAAGTTGCATGTGAATGAGACATTAGACTGTACGGTTCGTTTATGACGTTGTGTGTCGCACAGTTGTCTCCATCATTATTTTATGTTAAATCGATAAAAGTGGTTTAACCCTAAAACATCTGGTAAATTCGAAAATTTTAACCTTCACAATAGCACTAATTTTTATATTTATTGGCCTAACGTACTCATTCGATTTTTAATGTAGGCTTTTTATGCATTTATCAGTTTTTATGCTAGTGTCGGGCAGACTTCATAAATTATCGCAAAATTATAACCCCAATTCTCTTATTCAGTTTATCAACACATAATTCAACTTGTTTCATAACCATAGCTTACACTTTGATGTATTATTATTACTTTTCTCTTCAAATGGGTTTTATTCCTTAATTTTGTCTTTTATTATTTTAAATTTAAATTGTATATATTTTCATAATTAAGCTTTTGTCATAATAATCATTGTTATAATTAAGTAAATAATATAATTATGTTTAAACGATTTTGTTTTGAATGATTATCGAACATTGATTGAGTGTAAAATCTAAATATGAGTAAAAAAAAAGTAAAAAGTAACACTGAATAAAAAAAACTCTTTGAGAAGATAGTCTTATTAAAAATATGAAATTCCATTTGATATATATATTTCGAAAACTAGTTAATATACATTTTGGCTGCTTAGCGACCTCTATCAGCTGGTGCAAGCATTTTAGTATTTCTTATTCTCCATTGTACAGCATTAAATCGCTAGATGGAAGAATGAAGTATGTGAGATAGTTGCTACAATATTTGACGAAGGTACGATTATTCCGTTACCATGTGTTCAGAAATGAGATAGCAATCGATACACGAAAATAGGTGCGGCCATATTGATTGTCGAAAACGAAGTCAAAGCAAGTTAACTTCGTTAAGCGTCCTTTGGTATTCGGTTGTGTAGGAAATGAATCAACGAGTTGACAGCGGCGAGCAACGACGTTCATCGAAGTTTTGCGGACAAAAAGCGATTTAAATTTGATAATTTGTCAAATAAAATTGATTTAACATAATTATTTGACTTGTGGGATTTATTTGGCTATAAGTATAGACTTGAAAATTGAGATTTTCGTTTCTTTAACTTTGGACGCTGATTTAAAGCGGTTGATTTACGAGAAGAAAGAAGAATAGAGCAAAGCGGCGACGACTACTACGACAGTCTAGAAAAAGGGGAAGAAGAGGAAGAAAAGCGATAGCAGCGAAGCAGTCGGTTAACGACAGCGACATTAGTGCCGGAGCAGAAGCAGAAGTAAAACGTTTGTCAAAGAGAAAAAATTCGTAGTAGAGAAAAGTAAAAATTGAATTTCGGAAACGCAGGCGACGACGAAAAAAGTGTAGAACGCTGAAAATTTTTGTTTTAATACAACGCCGACGCTAAATTAAATATTTAAATAGAAACTTTCTAAAAGTTAAATATCTAAGGATTTTATCAACGCAATTAAACAGAATGTCGGAACGTGAAAATAATGTGTACAAGGCCAAATTGGCTGAACAAGCTGAACGTTATGATGGTAAGTACGTGGGGTGTTTAAAATTCTACCATATATGAATTGTGTCGCTGAAAATTCAGTCCTGATTTATCAATCTGGGGTGTGGATTGAAAGCTGAAAAATGGACTAGTAAAACACGCGGGTCTAGTATACCACTTGTGACGAAGACGACTGATGCGTCAATTAGAAGCAGTTAAGACGAAAATATTCTAAAGAAGCGAGATGGCCGGAATAACAAGATAATGCAAATGTCTTTTTTTTGCCGGTGAATAAAATTTTCGTGGTTAGATTACCCTAGAATTTTATTTCATTATAGTGTAAATTTTCTCTAGATAAGTATGTGTAAACTTTAATTTTGTATTTAGAAGAAAAGAATTCTCCAATTCCAATGCCTATCGGTAAAATATATACCAAGGGGTATGGAAGTACATTTTTCAATGTTCTCGCAGTCATGTCCCGAATTCTATTAAAATAAAATGAATCAGCAAATTAACTTATTTGTAATGTACATTGTAACTACCAAGTAGATTCACTTGTTAATAATTTTGTAGTGCGCATATTATATGTATAGATGAGTTTAATTAAATAGATATTCATTCACTATAATATTGGAATGTCTAGATGACCAAATCATAAGAACATTAAGTTTTATATTTTGCAGTGGATACTTATATTTTCACTGCACGAGTGAGCAGTATGACTATTTCCTCTGTTTAAATGTACCATCGCCGTTCTTTCCCATTTTGCTAAGAATTGTCATATCGCGCTGGATGTTTTTCTCTTTACCTTTCCGCGAATATACGTCATCCGTTCGTATGTGTTTCACCTCGTTGCCGTGGCGTTTCTTCGTGGCTGGTTGCTAGCGTGAAAAATCGATGAATGAAATCGATCGGTCTCTGGAGCCGCGGTTGCTAATTTTTACATGGAGAAAAAATTTTCCAAGTTCAAACAAGTTAATATACTAACAAATTCAATTAAATTTTTTATATATAAAGATAAACATTTTGCTATATAATGTTACACATTATCCTTTTTGTGCTATTTCAACAGTCCGGACACAATTTGCTACTGACTATATCAAATATTTCGAAAACTCCATTGCTTTCATATTATAATTGTAGAAATATTTTTAATTTAAGCAAACCTTATTAATAGCAATAGTTGACCTAGGTTTTATTGATCAGATTGCTATGAGAGGCGATTTTTACAAACTAAAATTCAATATACAACTTCTGGTAATGCATATTTACAGATAGGTTGTTCTTTTGTGTTGACTAAGTTATTCGATATAAGCTTAGCACGGACTCGTTAAATTCAAACCAGATATTACTTGTTACTTTATACTAATTTACGCGAATATTAACAGGAAGTTTATTTATTAACTGGATGCTTACAATTAGATATATATATAATGTGGAATACGAAATCATATCGAACTTCTTTATATACTATGTTGTCTTCGATATTTTTACATAAATAAATCCTTTAATATTTTGATAGTAAATATGATCTTAGATGCACTTAGTTATTTCATTAAAATATTTTTAATTAACAGTAGGTAAAGTATTCTTAATTTAAAAATATCTCCATTGTAGTACTTTCTAAGATGTAGCATGTTTTGAACAAATGTAATACTTAAAACAAATAGTTCAGTTTAAAATACCAGCTATAAACTATTACTTAGTCAGTATGTGATAATAATTTTGTTTTTAAATTTCTTATTCATTAGCATATGTATATGCATTATTCAGAAGTTGTAATGATGTTAATATATTGAATGAGGTAATTTTTAAATAGATAAATAAACGCAGTCCTCCATTCGAATTTTCCTGTCTTAGTTGAATTTGTAATACTTGCCTCTTCCGTTAGATGACGATATTTAGCCCATCTTTCCACAAAACACATTTTAGATAACCGTTGCAAAAAAAAAATAATGTTTTGAATAGTACACTAGTAAACTGATCTAGAATATAAAATTTGCAAAAATTTACGGCTGGATTGCAAACAATAACGAATATATGTATGCTATAGGGTTTTCAAATGCCTACGTCTTATCAATTCATTACCAAAATAAATTGTATTATAGGTACATATATCATGGTTTTTTTTTTTTTTTTTACAAACTTTACACATTCCAATTATATATATATTTTTTTTAATGCGACATCTAAATATCATTTATGAGTAACTGTAGGTTTGTAATGTGAAGCTCGTATCTACTCATTTTTTTTTTTACTTACCGGTGCAATCTTATATTAGTGTTCGTACCGTCTTAGTGCGAAAAGGACGAATATATATATAGTTATAGTTTGTTGACGGCGTTGCCGTTGGTACCCTACACGAACTACACGAACTACACGGCTATTCAGAATCAATGCAGTCTGTTGCCTTGAAAAGCGCAGATGCCGTGAACGGTGACGTTCGCTATTTGTCTGTATCACATGTTTATCCTCTTATTTTCGCACTCGTGGTTGAATTCTACCGCTATTGACAGCCTTGTCGCTCTTATGCGGGTTAAAGGCATTTATACAGATTATAATTTTAACAATTGAATTTGAACCGTGTGGAACTGATTTCACCGGTATAGATAGATAATAAATATTATGTATTGTATATACTATGCAATTTTTTAATTTGTATTCTTGCTTCTGGTTTATGAAATTTATTTTACGTTAAAAAACAAGATTCAGCGTTAAGGGTTGACCAATTCTAGATACTTGTTAATAATTTTGTATTTTCATGAATCATATTATAAATTATTGGTTTTGAATTGATAAATTAAAGATATAAGAATAAGGGATTGCCAACCATGTCATTTTTAATTGGCCAGAAAAAAAAAACTAAATACAAACAAGTCATAATTATTATATTAATGCTCACTAAGGAATTACCAATTTGGGAGGCAATTCAGTTTTCATTATTAAGCGATTTATATTATAATTGCATTTTGATGAAAATCAGAAGTTAAACAGTACAATATTTTTAAGAAAAACTTTTTATTAATTTTATCGTATAAATATTTTTAATAAAACATATCTATTTTTTTTTTTACAGAAATGGTTGAAGCTATGAAAAAGGTTGCTTCTCTTGATGTTGAATTAACTGTTGAAGAGCGCAATCTACTTTCAGTCGCCTATAAGAATGTAATTGGCGCTCGACGTGCTTCATGGCGTATAATTACCTCTATTGAGCAAAAGGAGGAAAATAAAGGCGCCGAGGAAAAGCTTGAAATGATCAAAACCTACCGTGGACAGGTGGAGAAAGAATTACGCGACATTTGTTCCGATATTTTGAATGTGCTAGAGAATCATCTTATTAAATGCGCCACCACAGGCGAAAGCAAAGTATTCTATTATAAGATGAAGGGTGATTATCATCGCTATTTGGCTGAATTTGCTACTGGATCGGATCGTAAGGATGCGGCAGAGAATTCACTTATTGCTTACAAGGCTGCTAGCGATATTGCAATGAATGATCTTCCGCCAACACATCCCATTCGTTTGGGTTTGGCGTTAAACTTTTCGGTATAAATAATAATATATATATAGAGAATATATTAAATAACAACTTATTTTTGTATATGATTGCAGGTATTCTATTATGAAATTCTTAATTCACCCGATCGCGCTTGCAGATTAGCGAAAGCAGCATTCGACGATGCCATTGCCGAGCTAGATACCTTAAGCGAAGAGAGCTACAAAGATTCCACACTTATCATGCAATTACTGAGGGATAATCTTACATTATGGACGTCTGA
The DNA here is from genome assembly GCF_042242935.1 of Bactrocera oleae. Taxonomy (NCBI): domain Eukaryota; kingdom Metazoa; phylum Arthropoda; class Insecta; order Diptera; family Tephritidae; genus Bactrocera; species Bactrocera oleae. The sequence goes on from NC_091536.1 coordinate 23,049,469, forward strand.
TATGCAGGCTGACGGTAAGTAATCTATTTATAACTCGAATGTATAAAAGAAATATATCAATTGATATTTTCTTATAAGGTGATGGCGAACAAAAACCGGAAATTCAAGATGTTGAAGATCAGGATGTGTCGTAATTTAAGTAACCCCACCTTACTTAATTATAAAATCCCTTCTATATACCTTTTCCTACTGTAATACAGCAGCAACAACCACACACACACATTAAAACGAGAAACATAATACACTACAACAACAACAATGGTATACATTATATACATCTGAATTGCAAAAAAAATTAATAAATCTTTTTCAGAAAAAACACTTGAAACTAAAATATAACTCAAACAAATTCCTCCTGCCCCGCTCCCATTCAATGTGTGAAAATTTTGCATTAAACATAATTATTAAAATCAGAATTATTATTAAAACAACAAAATAATGATTATTAATAATTACGGTAATGATAAATACATCAGTAAAATAATAAATATAATAAAAATCAACACTAATTATTTTAGAGCATGATAACATTTAACCTAGAAAACAGGCAATACATTCGCACTCACACAGTTAATCGTTGCAAACGCAACATTCAGAATGTAATAGAAGAAAAACGAGTTTATTTTAAGGATTCTACAATAAAGAAATATTAAGAGAAGAGGATAGAAAATAGTAATAAAAGAAACAATTGTATCAATCAAACAAAAATGAGCGAATTACAGTCAACAAAAGTGATGGAAGAATTGATGAGAACTTATCTTAGAAATACTAGACATAAAGTTTGAAATGGTAAACAACGCATAAATAAACGAAATAATATAATATGATGGATAAATTTTCGATATGTATCATTTTGCGGATACCCGAACTTGAAGTTTTATAATAGATGGAGGGATAATGCATCCGTAAATCTCAATGCACTAACTAATAATCGTCACAACTTAATGGTTTTGTAAATGAATTATATTCAATAATTAAGAATTTTTTTCCTATTAAAATTAGAAATTGATTAGATTTTTTTGAAGTAGTTTTCAGAAGTTTATCGATAATAGCAGTATCGGGAGCACCGTTGATTTTACTATAGCTGCAAATGCATAAATGACATTTGGTAAATATGTCGGAACAGTATTATGGAATTGCTTCATGCTTGGGAAATGTTATTCACTTATAGTATATAGTTCAGAAAATATGTGCGATATAAATATATGTTTTCTTGATGCAACCAATGAGTGCTGTTTGAGTTGACATTTCAGTGCGATAGCACATGCATACATATGTACAATTTGAGACTAGGACAAGTACAATGGACACGATATTTAAAATAATTGGTTTGCATGTGCGTCATAATACGAACTTTATATGCGGGATTTTGATTTATTAATTAAATATAAAAACAAATAATATAAAGTCGCGTTATGTACGCATTTACATACATATATAAATAGGTCCAAAATTTTGAAAATAATAAAATTATTTGAAAATTTAGCTTGATTGTTTGGCTGGGTTTTAGAATAGCAACCCGCGAATTCGGGGGTTAAAATGGGTATGAACGGACAGAGGAAATTCTCCAGATTAAGAAAATGTATACATTTATTTGCGGCTGCCATATGGGTTTCGAGATATTTGCAATTAAAATTCAAAAAGTGCATGTTTATTTAATTTATAACGAATTTTACAACTAAATTTTTTACTTTTATATCCGGATTATACCGTTAATACAAAATTCATAACCGTGTGATGAGTAACGTAAACTTTCAGAATTTTCATTTTTTTTAGTAAATCCCGGTGTTGGATACGTGAAGGAATTGAGAACAACCTGGCGTTGGACCGACCAGGGTCATTTTTTTTAGAAGCACGACAAAAAGGAATTCTCCGCGATAAACTAATACGTGTTATTTATTTAAATAAGCCAACATTCTATTTATTTCACTATAATTTTTTTATCAATGAAATAAAGTTTATTTCACGAATTTACAAAAGTGTACGTCTTTGCTTACAATTTACATGCTTTTCTATCATTCTTCTTCTCAACTCAAAATAATTACGTCACAACCTGAAAGCATAGTGCAATTTGTATTTGTAACAATTGTCATAGCCTAAACCGAAAAAAAAGTAACGGTAAACTATTGGGTAATCTTGTATTCTACCATTCTTGATCAAGAAGGCGTTGAAGTTCGAAAAGTGAAGAATTAAATGCTTTTGCATGACAATGAAATTTTCTTGTCGGCGAATGGCGTCTTGAAGCCAGCTTCTTGATTATTTTGTAGACGACAGAGACGTTTCAAACAGCTGATGTACACAATTTCATTGTTGCCGTACTAAAACCTTTCACTTCAATGAAATTTAAATATTTTATTCAAAGTGAATTTTTTTGTGTACAAAATATGCAAATAGGTCGAGTTCTTTGTTTCCAATTATTAATGGCTTTTACAAACTAGAAATAGGTAGTTTGGCGACAGCGACAACTGCAAGCATTGCCTAATGGCACAAGCAGTCACCGACGCAAAACCGTGTCCTGAATCAGCTGATACGACCTATCTTATGAGAGCGCAATGTAAATGATTAGTCACCACCGCTTCAACAGACCGTACGGTAAGATATCCAATTGCATTTTTTTCCGTAGAAACAAGTGAGCTGAGAGTTAGAGAGCATTCTCTTGCAACGCAGGGTTGCCAATCTCGATATTTTGTAGTAATTAAAAAATGAACTTGAAAATATTTGAAATATTCTTAAAATAACTCAAAATCACAGTCGAATACATTTATTTATAAATAGGTAAACTATTTCTAATAGTTGGAATTTAGTTTTGAGTTTTTACATTATGAAAATTTATAAATAAAAAACTATAACTAACTACGGGCATAACTTTTGACAAATTTGATTTGATACGGGCGGTAAGTACGGAAGGGAGGAATGTCGGTGACTGTTTGTGCCCATAAGAACGTTTGCCGCTGTCGTGCAGTTGTGTCGGTCATTGTCAAGGATCCTTGCCATTGTCTTTGGCTTTCTTTTATATATTTAATTACTATTTTCCATGTTTTGTTAAAATTTATGTAGCGAATATTACTTTGTAGTTGCGCAACGAAACATTAAACATTGGCATTTTATCCATGCTGGCAGCCGAAGCTAAAATTTGTGTGCAAATGAAAACAGCTTTGTCAAACCAACAAAATGACAGTTCATTGCTAGCAATTTATGGCATGAAATATATTTAGACATCAATTGCTAAACATTATCAATGTGCAGTCTCCATTGACAATATTGCTAGCAATTTAGATTTTTAGCAATATTTAAGTGCCTGCCGAGATGCTAAGAAACTCATAGAATCTTTAACAGAAAAGTGAGAATGTTGTAGTAGAAAAGTAAGTGTATTGCAACTTGAAAGCATTTTTTTGTAACGTTCGGTTTACATAAGGCCCAAGAATTATTGGATCTCTCAGTTGTAGACTTGGGGCGAAAGATCAGAACTCTGGCCCAACAAAGACACCCAATAAATAAAATGTTCACGTGTTTTTTTAGCTTTCGTTTAATTTTATTTCATTATTACCTTACATTAAGAATCCTATTATATTAGCGTATTTTTTACAATTTATATTTTTTAAATTATATTTGCGCGCTGCTCCCTTTTCAAAAAAAAAATATTACATGTAAAAGCAACAACAAAGTTATCGAGTTGATTTCGTACAAGAGAGTACGGGAATACCCCATTAAAGTGTTTGTTTTGCATATTTTACTTCAGTTTTACTAATGTGAATGGCTCATAGAACAAATGAAAATACAAATTTCTCGTTTTTTCTTTGACTTTGAAAACTTAAGACTTGAAATAAATTATATTAGTTTACAGAAAACCAAACTAGAGACTTACTAAAACACTTTTTGACACGGAAAAAGAATTTCTCTACTAAGAAAGAATTATGCATGTGTCAGATGACATGTAAGCGCATAGTTGCATCACTAGCGCTGGATGTTTGTTTGAACTCGTATAGTTTGTTCGATTGGCTACCCTCCAACGCTTAGCGAATCAAAGATAGTTACTGTAAACTGCATTTGTTTGGAGGAAGTGCAGAAACTATTAGCTAGAAAAACGTAAACAATTCACAAAATGTTAGTTAAAATATGGATTTATATGAAAACATTTAGTATTTTTTCAGTACAAACTGTGGCGTTTGTAATAATAGTAAATAAGTAAAGTAATAAAATTAGCCTTATTTAGTTTTTTTTTAAGATAACAGGGACAAAAATATTCACTATACAAAAATGTTATTTACGAATAAGTAACCATGAAAGGTGTTAAACAATTTTTGGGACCACTGCCCGAGTATATCTTATACCTTTGATTAGGTCGGTACAGTGATATTAATGAGTTCAATTAACAATATTTACATTACGGAAAAGAAAAATATAAATAAATATCTTTAAAAATGCATGTGTGATATACACTAACAAGTTAGGTTGGTTATCTTTATACTTCAATGTAACGGTAAACGTTAGGACTTCTTAATAACTCATTTTGCTACTTAAATTTTTCAAGTTTAGGAAAAGAGTCAATTCCAAATTTAAAGAACTGTGTAAAGAAATACACACAACTAAATAGGTAAAGTTATATAAAATAATTTTTAAAATTACCTGCGACTTAGAAAGGTGAAAACTATGTATGTTGTTTATATCTTGTAACGGCTTTGTATACAACGAAACCGGAATTGGCAGTCGTAAAGGAAGTTGAATTTATTGTAAAATCACGTTTAGAATACGAATTTTTCTCACAAATAAAAGACGTTTTCGTTCGTGGAACTTGAGTATATAATGTAATAATGGATTTAGCAGAAGAGTTACTTCGAAGTGTCAAGAACGAAACAAGTTTTGGACCCAGGCTAGTACGTATCCAATACCAAATATATAATAGAAAAAGATAAAAGAAATATTTTAGGTAAGTTTATTGGGTATTTAAATCTGTCACAATTACAGAATTACAAAACCAATTTGTTACCATACTACAGTATAAAAAGTGGATTTAGTCAATTCTATTATTCATATATTCATGGGATGAATAACATTATAATTTTCGCCAAACTTTATGTTACCATCTAGGAAAACCTTAAACTTCAAGGCTTTTGCATAGAAAATGTCAAAATTAGATTGGATTTTAAATGTTGTCGTTTTATACTGCTAAAGCTGGCTAAATTACACGTAGTCACTAGCGTTCTCTATAGAAAGGGTTGATTATGTATACAAAGAACATTTATTCCCATACACGTCATACGTCCTTACATACTTTATATATAAATTTTGCAGAACCCAGACATATTCCGCTATCATTTGCCCAGCAATGTGTCTGAGTATTCTTCGTCTCTTTATGACGTTTAACAAATACCATTAAAAACTCCATCGAATACTGCCCAACCAATCATAAACTTCAACGCTACGTACTAAAATTGCAAGCTTTCGGTGAAAAAATCATTCCAAAGATGATAAATGTGTTTAGTCGCAGTCAAACGGACCGTTATTATGTGTTAAACCAAAGTGATGTTTGGGTGAATTATATGATGTTCCGAAAGGATTTTAGCGGAAATTTGTTTATTCTTGTTTATTATTTGTAAGTATTATTTATTAATATTCAAGAGATTAGTTTTAATTAACGCGTACATATGATACAACACAGGTGTACTATAAAGAAGGATTCTACGGTTCTCCTGGCATCGACTGGGATTTTTTCATCTGTACGTTATAGCAAATATAAGTGTTGCAAAATCGCTTTTAAGAGCTGTTGAACATCTAACACTCAGTGTTGTCTGAGTTATTGTGCAAATTGGGACATGATGAGCGAATACCCATTATCGACGATGTAAGAAAGGCTATTCTCAGCAAAGGTTTCCATGGTACGAACAATTAATTGGCAATACACTAGTATCGATATTTTTATGTGTAAAAGGTCTAACGTCTGCAACGTGCTTGTTACCAATACTGATGGATGACCATGTAGAATACTCTATAAATTTCATTTGAATACTGATGAGGCGATAGCTAATCGACGAAAAATCTTCGAAAATCCAAATTAGGTGAGAGATTGGAAGTTTTCTTGGAATTCTTCGAAAATAATGGTATCCTGTAAAACGAGCAGTATTAAGAAGGATATACGGGATCGCTACGATTTTTTTGGTACGTATCCAGACCTATATAAATATGTTAATATGTGTTTGCAAAAAATTCAAATATTTAATAAAACAAGTGGAAAAGCAGTTGACAACTGAATATTGATAATGATGATAGGTTTTTTTTTACAAAGTAAAATATATATATATGTATTTAATTATTCATTATAATTTATTAATTACTGGGTTGTTGGGGGGGGCAAAATATAGAATAGAAATTGTAGTTTAATTTTTTTTAACATTGAAATTGTGCAGAAGGAAATATGAAATATATACCTACATATTTATGTGTTATTACATTAATACAAGTATGTTGTAATGAGTCTTATATTGTTTTGCTCGATTTCATATCAATCATGTTGCAATGTGAATGAAATATATTTTTGGAACTACCTTATTATTAATTCACAATATTAGTGTTTATTCGATAGCAAACGTGACCTGTTGTTTACAGGGATTTATATACTATATGTATATACACATGTACATATTACAGATGTTGGTGAATGTACACATTCACATTTGCATGCAGCTTGACTTTTAGTCAGCTGTTATTGACGGTTCGTTTGGTACTTTTTAATGCAACACTGAACTACTCTCACGAAGTGATTCTCTCATTCATTTTCATCGAGATGTGTGTATGATTATCCTATGTTATACTACAAAAATTTTCACCATTTATTAGCCACGACAAGATAATTCTCATTTCTTAGCAGACGTATTTGAAAGGCAGGTGTAACTAGAAGATAACACGTAGTGAAAAAATCGAATTCAATTTATTCTTCATAGTTGGTTACATTTGTGGAAAATATTTGGAAATATTTAATTTACTGCTGTGTTTTCTATTAAATATAAGAAAATATAGGAGCACTCTTCCTAAAGTCGATAGATGTGTTCAAAGAAAATGTATTCAAAGTGTGAGTGAACATGGAAGTTTATATAGATACATATAGACATCGAAATAACTACGCCTACATTTTAAAAGTAAAATTTAACAAAATTTAGTAAATGGAAAGGGAAATGTACGAAAATATCTATTCAAAATAGGGTTACAACGATAAAATGATGAGGAATCATATATAAGTGATATATGTACATACGTAATATGTACGTACTATACATATTACGGAATATACACATTTGTACAAGAAATAAGCAAAACCAGTAAAGTCTACCTATAAGAATGGGAATACAAAGTGTATCGTATTAGTGCTGACTATTTCAACGCATGTGCGGATGTGTTCGTATACAAATACATATATTTTTACATGAATATACATTCAACTAATATAGTATAGTAAATATGAACTTACCAAGCTCTAAAAAAGCATTTTGGGTATTATTCTTCAGAAATATTTCGATGCTAAATTAATTAAATAATATACGTATATACACTTTTTTGTATGTATACACGTCCGTTTCTACTTTGTGTAAATTTTATTTTTTTTTTGTGTGAGAGAGGTTGAAAAAAAAGCGAAATTTTACTTGTCATTTCGTAACTCTTGGGTACTCATTTTTCTCTCATTCAATTTTGTTTATTGTTGATACGCTACCACATATATAACTTAATTGACATACGTACATGTCTGCAATTTTCACTCACTTTTCCTTTCTTCTCCCGCGAGCTAATTAAATATGGTGCTCTTAAAATACCGTACTGGTGATACTGCAGCAAATATTCAATCTTGTGACCAAACGGACCTTCAAAGCAACAATAAAACCAACCATATTTAATATTTTACTAAATGAAGCAAATAAATAAATAAATGTTAATTTTCTAAATGAAATTTATTAATACATCTCACAGTGACCGATAATTGTTCACTTCCGATTTGAGTCTATATATCCCTGCTCCGAAATTAAAAGTAAACTTAGCAGCCCTACTATTCACAATAGATAACATTCCGTCAAAATGATAATTGCTTTGCTTCGGAACACTGTAATTTTGTCAATCGTTAGGAGTAGATGTTTGTTATTGTGCTCGTCGCCAGACCGACGAGAGTTATTTTGTGAAAAAGTAAAATAAACAGATTAATTTTAAATTTATAATACAGGAAACGTATTTGTATGTGATGATTTCATGTGCTTTGTTTTGAAATCGAGGTAAATGTGAATGTCGTTATTGGCAAGTGTGTATCAAACGTGAGAAAAGTAAAAGCAAGTAAACTAAAATATTAAAAAAAAAGATATAGGTGTATGTGATTTTGCAATGAATGTATTTGAATAAACATAAAAAGAAAACGCCTAAACGTGAAAACATAAAGCAAGAAGAAATATTTTTCGACAATCATCTTCAATGTCGAACTGAGAGAAAGCCTGTGTGAAATAAAGCAAACAAACCGGAAGCGGATATTTGACTTCATCGCTCAGTATATGTACATACTATATTATAAAAAGATAACAAGTTATAACTTGCAAATATGGCGCAGATTGGAACATAAAGTAATTTTGTTTTTAATTTTTACTTTATAACAGAGTATTTAAAACATTGACTTATTGACTATTAAAGAGATGACAAATTACACATCGTAACTCACTGTTAAAAGAGTAAAGTTTCATAACCGGAAGAAGTTATGAGAGTTTATTGTACACGAAAACACTATAGCTATCATGACAACATGATTTTCTCATCTTAGAAGGAAAGGTATGTACATAAATGTTATTTTGTACCCATACGTAATTGTATTACAGAATATATTACATTTAAATGATAACCCCATCAAGATAGCCTTTAAGACTGAGAACCTAAAAAAAGAATTTAAGAATTTACAAGTCAAACTGGTATCTGCAAAATTCTATGTCAGACTCTTGTAAATGTGTAATAAAAGTTATAGTTAGTTGCTATAAACGATGCAAGGGTGTTATGAATGGATTTCATTTTAATTTTGAGATTATATTCGAACTATTGTTTGTAAAAATTTGTGCCGAAGTGTGATAAACTTGTTTAAGTAAAACATATGCATGCTTGAATATATTTTGTGTCATCCTCACATTGTTAAAAAACTAGAATACTATTGTGTGCAACAAGTTGCATCCGTGTTTAATACGAATTAGATAAACTGTTTCCTGTAGCGTATGTATCAATCGTGATGTAAAATTCAAACAACAACCTCCAACACCAAATAACAACAATTAATAGTGAAAATGAAATAAAAACGTTTCCAGTAGACCTTGTTATTGAAAAAATAATAATATGAATGCTATACACAAAGAACTAATACTGTCACTAATTAAAACAGTTGTTTAAATAGCTAAGAGTGCAACAAAGGAGAACGAAAATTCATCAGAGTACACTTACGTCTGATACCAATGAAAGGTATAACTTACAGTTTTTCCTCTCCGTCCTGTTTTTTCACAACAACATCACCTCGCTAATGTGGATTCAATTGTCCACTCCGGCCGCTTTAATTGCACACACCATGTTATAGTTATTAAGGTGAAGCATATAGTACTCGGTTATATCTTAACTCTTGTTATTATACAAGCATACACATTTAATAAAGATACAAATACTAATCTTTTATAATGTAACGTTATTACTATGCGAAAAATGTGACAATAATTCCACACCTTTTTATGTATGCACATATGTATCTACATATATGCATTAGTAAATATTAGTGTTGAGATATCCTTTTGTACATATGTAGATATACATATGTATATATGTATGGATATAGATGCGATTAGCTTGATTTCTGTGACTCTCGACTTATTGACATAATACACCAGCGCACATACAAATATGTTCATATGTTTTAAATATACATACATATGTACATATATGTGCATACAATGAGTCGGATAACAATAAATTGGTGTAGTCATGAGCTGGCTCACTGCTGCATTAAAGTGGAACATTTTATAAGTACTCCAACATGGTACAAACTGACCACATGGTACAATAATTTTTTGGATTTTCCATACATATTTGTATGTAGCACAAAAACCACCAACGAATTTGTAATACCCTTTTTGATAGTGGACTTTTCAGACTTTTAGACCGAAACGAAATCCAAGTAATGTGAGTGTGTAAATTCATACATACATATGTACGTATGTGTCGCTCATACCTATGTACCATATATGTATAATCTCATTCATTTACATTTTATTCAACAACTGAGTATTGACAACACTCATACTATTTTTATATGTCAGCGAAGCTATACTAACTCCCCATTTTACTACTATTTAACTCACTTGTTATATACGTACATACATACTTATGTACATAATCAAGTATATGTGAGTTTTCATAGGTAAATAATCCAAGCAAAATATATGTAGATATTGATAATCATCGTTCCAAAATGATATAAAATATGAAAATATAAGTTTAGATGAAATAAATTGTTCCGATAGAGGGCGTTAGTGTCAAAACATATTTCGCATATAAATTAATTAAGGCATTTCAAACAGTTAAATCTATCTGGAAATTATGAAAATAAGTGACGAGCGCACAGGCAAAGCAAACAAATTATTTTTTAAAGAAAACTACAGAAATAGAAGACCGACATGCGTTAGCAAAGCATTTTTACTAAGGTTTATTGTGAAATTAAATAGAAATTTCAATGGAATTCGAAAAAGGGAAGGGTATTTAGTTTATAATATATTCTAGAATCAGTTTATTATTGATCAATTGGTATATAATTGTAAATTATATCATATAAGAAAATATGTACTCTACAGATTTGTAAACTTTGAACTTCAAGTTGGAATTAAAATCAAATCTGTTTCCTCGTCTTGCCAGCATCGAGTCGACGCACATACTATTTGTGACGAAATCCAGTTCAAAAACTGAAATGTATACCCAACAGATCCAAAATCAACGCCGTTCCATATTGTAGAAGAGATAATAAATACTCTTTTCATGGATGAATGCATGATTATATGTATACCATATATACTCGTATGTACATATGTACATACATAAGTATATCGTTTTTGTATTTCTTTGTTAGGCAGTAAATAGAGCAGGCATTTTAGTGTGCTGCAAGTGATAAGGCAGGCCTACAGCCAGGCAGAGCGGGCAGCATATCACATAAGCTGAGTACACCATGAATACCATGCATGTCCATAGAAGAAAAGTATAGATGGATGGATTTGTACGAGTACATACAATTTTCTTTTGTTATGTGCATTTGCTGTGTACGAGTATGTCGCCGGTAGAGCGATTCGGACTTTATTCTCATGATGTTGCAAGCAAAACTGCTGTAAAGTTACATTGATCTGTTTGTATGCACATATACATATGTACGACTGCGTTCAGACACGACAACTATTGTTATGGCGATTAGAAATTTATTAACTTATTAGGAAGGAAATGAAATCAAGTTGCTCGTGCTCAGACAAAAAAACGTTTTCTTCTTATTCGTTTCAGTTTGCTACTTCGAAATTTTTTCATTTTGACATTTTTTTCCAATATTTTTTAATATTTATGAAATTAATGCTTACAATAGGTTGGGAATTCAAATTTTATTATTTTTATGTATTGTATACAGGGTTGCAAATAATGCATTAAAAAAAGAATTGAAGTAAAATTGTAGTATTTGACAATTTAATACACGGATTCGCACTAATTGTTGTCTTCATACATACTTGTACATACATATATTCAATACGAAACCAGAATTTTCACATACTTCTTTAGTGTGTTTCTTTATTTATTATGTAAAATCTCTTAAAGTTTCAATAACTTATCCCTTTTGAGCAAATGTAAATTTAGCACTCATGGCATATACGCACATAACTTTACCTTAATAATTACTTGTATCTTAAAATTATTGCAACAACTCGACTATATGCTTGTATACCAATAATACATACAACAAGTAAGGAAGGGCTAAGTTCGGATGTAACCGAACATTTTATACTCTCGCAAAGTCAAATAGTATACTCGTTTGAGATTTCTTTGTGGATTGGCTGATATTTTCGGTAGAAGGTCAACTATAGGCACTGGGGTCCACATATTTAGTACTTAGGGGCTTAAACAGTTTTGGTTCGATTTAGACAATTTTTGGCCACAAGGTGGCATACTTTAATCGCATTATTCACGCAAAGTTTTATCCCGATACAGTCATTGTTGCCTGATTTGCATAGTGGAAAGTGAAATAATCAGATGGAATTTAAAATGGTGTTATATGGAAAGTAGGCGTGGTTGTAGTCCGATTTCGCCCATTTTTGCACTGTAACATAGAAACATGAAAAGAACGTTATGCACCGAATTTGGTTGAAATCGGTTAAGCAGATCTCAAGATATGGGTTTTCACCTAAAAGTGGGCTGTGCCACGCCCACTGTCTAATTTTGAACGCGGTTCCTATAAAGTCATCTCATACCATCCCAGAGATAAAATTTAATGACTCTGGCGTGTTTAGTGCTTGATTTATCGCGCTTTTAGTAGTTTTTAACAGTACCGTTATATGGGGAGTGGGCGGAGTTGCCACCCGATTTCAACTATTTTCACACCGTCAATAGAAGTGCTAAAAATATTTTCTTCCAGTGAATTTTGTTATTATAGCATTAGCGGTTTAGGAGATATGCACATTAAACCTATTAGAGGCGGGACCACGCCCACTTTTTAAAAAAAAATTTTAATTGCAGATGCCCCTCCCTAATGTGATCCTGTGTACCAAATAACAGTCTTGTATCTTATTGCGGAGCTTAGTTATGGCAAGTTATTTGTTTTTGATTAATGGCGTTTTGTGGGCGTGGCAGTGGTCCGATTACGCCCATCTGCAATACCAACCGTCTCACGGTACCATGAAACATGTCTACCAAGTTTCATAAAGATATCTCAATTTTTACTCAAGTTAGAGCTTGCACGGACGGACGGACAGACGGACAGACGGACGGACAGACGGACGGACGGACAGACAGTCACCCGGATTTCAACTCGTCTCTTCATCCTGATCATTTATATATATATAACCCTATATCTAACTCGATTAGTTTTAGGTGATACAAACAACCGTTAGGTGAACAAAACTATTATACTCTGTAGCAACAGGTTGCGAGAGTATAAAAATATATGTGCATACATACTTATGAGTAACCATATGTAGGAAGTATGTGAGTATAAGAGTTTTTGTGTTTTCAGTTACCTTTGTAATCATAATATCTTCCACTTGAATTTACTCGTTTGCGCTAACCGCTTCTGAGCCTTATTGAAAGCCGACCATCAACCAACTATTAATATACGTTTATTCTACGTATTTATTTTCAGATTTTCAAATTTCAAAGCAAAAAACTCATTATAAAATCGTTACTTAATATAAGTTTAAAAACTGCCTATCTTTTATCGTACAGACGATTGGTATTCTTTGCGAGCATGCGTAAGTCCATGTCATAAGGCTACCTTACGGCTAATTCACATAGAACTTTTGCTTCACTTTGCGTCAGACATTTGTTTTGACAGAAAAGTTCGATGTACGTCTTTGTATCAGTACATTTACATAAAAAGTTTGCGGCGCGAAGCCGAGCAAAATGTTGGGCAGCTCTCATTTTATTACGCTTTACAAAGTAACAGTCGCCATTTTTAGTATAAAGAAACACTGAAAGCGTTCATTGTGGGATACCCTTTGTTTTCTTCGCTTTGTTGTTTCAGTATGAACTATGACGTAAAGCGAGGAAAGTTGTATGTCAGGGATAATGGGATGCCCAACTCTTTCCAGTGTGAGAGCGCCTCAAAATTAGCGTTTTTTATAACATTTTGCATTGTAGCCAGATCGGACAAAATAATAATTTTTGGGAATTTAAATTAAAATACCCATCATTTATTAAGATTAAATATTATTATATATGTATCCGTTAAACATATTCAGAAACTTTTTATACTCTTTTTTTTTGATTTTGTGATATATTAAACAATTGATTTTTGAACTTTCAATACGTAATCAAAAGAATAAATGTATTAGCTCTCAATTAATAAATGTTTTTAAAAATTTTCAATTGAAAATCAATACCACTTAGCATGACATCACAAAAGATATCATCACATACATTTCAATTTCGCGGCTTCTTTCATTTTCATTGTTTTCCAATTTTTGTTAGTGATCTTCAACAGCAGAACAAATCTCTCTGTTTACATATATTTCTGTAGGATTTTAATCTGGCTGTCCCTCTTTTTCCAATTGCTAAACGTCAGACCTACTGAACTTTGACAGTTGCTTGAGTTCAGTAGGTTTTGACGTTTATCAATTACGCTCTCATTTCCAGTGAGAGACGAGTTGGGCATCTCTTTATCTCTGTTGTATGTGAATGCGCTTTTACTGTAATTTCAGTTGCTCTTTATTTAGATTTTGCATTAATACTTCAACAAGCCGCACAAAAAATGCAAATATTGTATTATATGTATGAATATACGGCGTTTGATTATGGCTTAAATCGTTTGATATTCTCATCCATTTTGGCGATCATACCACATTTGCCAAGAATTGCAAAGGATCCTGTTCTCTTTTACATGAAATATTAGTTACCGTTTTTTTGCATTATCACATTTCTTTTAAACAATTTATACTCAGGTGTTTAACATGTTCCCATAACTTATCTTACAGCTCTTCGCCTAACCAAATATTCATGAACTATGTGTATGGTGTGTCCAACACGTTCCTTAATAACTTTTTAGTATCAGCTATCTCAATATACTTCATTTCACGTTCGTTCAAGATCATTTTATAGATTTTTATAATGTTTTCACTCAAAATGCTATATCTCACGAACAAATTGTCTGACAGTTGTGAAATTTAGATCCCTTTTGAAGGTAAGGTATATTCACTTCAATCCAACATGGGGTCGCAGAAATTAATATATTCAGTTTATGAGAGCGATGGAGAGATTATATAAATTTTTGATATTAAATGACAGCAAATAATATTGTAAATTAATATAATTTATATTAATAATTTAACTTGTTTACCGATTTATGCGGTCAAGGTCAAGATCAAGTCAAAAACATAAATTTATAATTTATTTTCCACAGAAAATTTCTATGCAATGATACCTAATATGCATATGTCCTCCAAAGCGACTGACCCCTTTTTTATTTCAGGTAAAAACAACGTAAATTATGCCACGTGAGAGGAGCTGAAATCGATTTATTTTTGGAACGGCGTATCGGTATGTAGACTAGTACGATGGTTTAGCTTTATTTACTTTATGACGTACATTTTTTGCGAATCGTGTGATTGCTTCCTTTAAATGATATCTGCTCTTAATTTTAATAGAATATTATACATACATACTTGTATTATATATTAACGTACCATGTATATATCACGTAGGTATGTATGTTTAAAAGCATAGCTTCATATTAAAAAAAATTCTAAAAACTATTGGTTCTAGAGATTTTTTATAAGGAACCACCTCCGGAGTATAGGGCAGCATTAAGATCATTTAGTTATTGTTTCGATGGTGCGACCTTTTGTAACGATTAATCGAGATCGCAGCTTTTATCAGGTTGAAATTTTTTTATTGAGTTAATGATATTTTATTTTAAGCAAAAACTGTCTGTCTGACTTTTGAAAAAATTTGTAATTGATATTTATTTCAAGTTTATGCTATATGGAATTATTAATTGAGTCAAAAACATAAATTCATAAACATATATGTGTACATATGTTACATATTTCGATAAATTAAGTGGGGAACTGGTTAAACAACTACTGTGAATAGCAACGGTACCGTTAAAATAACATTGAAAATAACTTCAATGCAAACAAGAAGATTAGTGTGAGAAAACAATACATTAGCTTTAGAAAAGTAAAGGAAATAAATTAAATATTTATGAAGTTTGAAAAAAAATTTATGACACCATTAACAACAGGAATTACGCACATATTTACACACACATAACATTAAAATAATGTATATACAAGGCGAAAAAATCTCACGACCGTAACTATATACAGCCACTCTACCTACCTACCTAATATATACTAAAACAACGGTCTGTTACATTCCACCAAATCACAAAGTTATTCTAATGAAAATGTTTTAAAATCTCAGAGAAACAATGAATATAACATACGGAGCTAACTGCCACAATACTAAAAAAAATATTCGAATCTCTTTGTACAAATACTTACATATGCACGTAACACATAAGCACATTAAGCAATAAAAATAACACAAACCAGAAACTAATGGCAAACAACACAATGCAAATAGACATCACATGAAAATGAAAAAAGGTTGGAGATTAAACTGGGTTTCGGCCGGTCGCAAGTTAGTATTCATGAGTATAAACTCAAAAAAGCGAAACATGCCTCGAATTCAAGTGCAAACGATTTTTGGGCTTCGCCTTTCCATGCTCGAATTTCCCATGTAAAAAGGAGTAAAGAGAAAGAATGTTGCATACTATTATATTAAATTTCACAAAATATAAATGTGCAAATATGCGACGATTAGTTAATAATTTTACCACAGATATGCGATTTTTAAAGCATTTTCTATACCAGCGGTCCAAAAGCTAACCGAGAGTAGCGAAATAAATAGTGTTCAAGCTATGGAAGAGAAGCACTAACTAGCTTTTGTGCTCCGGTAGTATGTGAAATGAATAATAATGCAAATTTCACTTTTAGTTTAACTCTACGTCTTTTCGGCCTTTCGTAATCTGTGCACCCAACATCCAACTGTAGGTATACTTACTTATGAATTTATGCATACTTCAACGAGCACGTGATTTTCTCTAGCCTTAGTATCACAATACGTTGTGAAAAAAAAAATAAAGCCAACCTTGGATGCCAACATGATATTAAATATCTTCACCTTTCAAACTCATCCACGTGTTACTAGTCTGTGGATAGATTGGATTGTTAGACTATCAGACTATTAATATAATATTAATATACTTTCCTTCAATTCATCAGGAAAAGAAGATGAGTTCATGAATGAAATTTTTTTTATAGTTCAATATGGGTTTCTTTTCGGTTTTTAGTAACTCTACAAGTATTTCATGGTTAATGAAGGCAATCACACTAATATATTTGTTTATCCATGCTTTCGGTACATAGATATATACCTATGTACTTGTATTGTAGATATTTACTGTTTATGTATTGCTTTAAGAATCATTGCACTGCTGTTTGTAACTTGCAACTTTTACTCGTACTGGGCTGTAAATCCGGCGACACTTTTTATTCGCTACTCGTTTTTATTTTATTCTAACTATTAATCGGTTTAGCTGTTTGTCGTATCTTATTGTATTGGTTTACTTAATATTTTTGTTTTCTGCTGCTATTATGTTAGCTGTTTTGTTAATAATCACTTTTTATGTTTGTGTGCCTTAGGACCAATTTACGTTAACATGCCAATTAGTAGTTACGTCGTGGGAGCTCCATATACATACCATACATATACATATATTTAGTAGAGCAGCGTGTATATGTTATAACGTATCACGGTAGTACTCGCTTAAGCTATTGGGTTCTAAATTTTATATATAAACTTTGGACACCCCGAAGTCAAATTAGTTGATTATAAAGTATATATTTACAACCAGCATTTGTTAGCTTACGGTCCAAAACATACCAGTATCTTATTAGTTCAAAATGTACAATAAAAATCTGGTCCAATTATAGACCAAAACTACTAGTTTGTATTTAAATTGTAAGCAATAGACAATTAAAAAGTAAAAACATAGCTTCTTCAGATTTACTAATAATTGTATGTAAGCATCAAAAAATCTACTATATATCATTATGAAAAAATGTTATTATTTCTTAGTTAGTTAATTGTAGCATATCATTCGTTGAAGTTAAATAAAATAACCCATTAATACAGCATTTTATAATTGGTATAAGTGAGATCTTTTCTGATTCTAGTCGTATATTATACACCTGACTAGTTTGATGCTTCATAGCCGGGGGGCATGTCTCATAAGTGTTTGCATAAATGCATGCTTACATATTTGGAATATGTAGGCTTATTGAAGGAGATTTATCTTGTGATGGTCAGCACTCGATAAACGAGCTTCCCATAAGACATACATATGTATACATATATGTACATACATATAATTGCACCTATCCATCTCCACATAAATGTGTACGAGTATGCACACACATGCTAATATCATAATGTAATGTCTTGTAATGAATGTGTAGTCAAATGAATAGTCCAATGATTATGTGTTTGAAAGTAATTTAATCCATTAACTATTATTAATATTATTTATATATAGAGTATACATACAATATATAGCATAGTAAGCCACATTTGTTCCTCTTCTCTTTCTTAATACTTTTATACTTTTGTTTTTTTTCTCTTTCTAATTTTAGATTGTTTTATTGCATATTTTGGTTGGTTGGTGGTTTGTTTTTGGTTGATAAACATTTGTTACAAGAATAACGCCAATGCAAGAATATAATCTGTATCTAGTTCATGTCTACAACCTTTTTGTTTGGGAATTTACACAGAGTTGCAACTACAATACTACTAAACCCACAGGCTCATGTGAGTGAGTGCTGTTTGCTATGCATTTTGGCGCTGGGAATCATGCGAGCGAACGCAAATCAGTTGGCGTAACAAAATTTTACCAAAATATCTAATATATATACATAATACGTTAGAAAATAAAATTAAAATTAAATAACTATTCACTACTACCATTTACTTAATACAATATACATAAATCTTATCTTTATTTGGTATCGAATATTACCACATAAACACAATTATTCGCCACACCTATACATATTTGCATTCTTACTATTAACTACCACAATTGTGTATCGTTTTATATGCTATTAATACTTGTATTTTGTACATTCATAACAATTAATTAGTAACTCATTTGTACAACAACTGCAAAATTGTCTTTTCTCTCGGTAGTCAATTCGTTCAATAAATATTAGATATTACTATGATATATACGTATGTATGTATGTATATGTATTTCGAAAATAGTATTCACGCATTAAGTTGACTTTTGAATAAATGTCTTTATGTACATAATAATATACATATACATGTATGTATGTCTGTACATATCTGTTCCGACAAGGCGTAAACGCTAAGCGACAAGTAAAATCAAAATATGTCACTTTACCTTCATTTTGATGCCTATGTATGTATGTATGTATGTATATATTTTAAAGAAATTTTTCAATTCATAAACAAAAAAAATTTTAAAGACTTAAGAGAGCTTGAGGTATGCTTGAATATTATTTACATATGGAATTTCCATTTATATAAACTTTATTTTACTCCCCCTATTTAACATTATTAGTTCGTATTAGATATAATTTATTATGTACATAAGCAATCATTTGTATATATTGTAAATAGATGCACATACATAACTACACCGGTTTCTACATAAGTATGTACATGTGTGCATATGTATAAGGAAAAAATTTCAGTTTCAGAACATTAGTTGCTTAAATTGAATGTAGCCTTTAATTTCATTTACTACCATGCACCCAAACCTGAAGTTCAAATTCGTGTAACTTCATCAGCCTTAACCCACCAATCACCCATGTACATATATACATACATATCTGTATGTACAAATATCTATGTATGTATATACACCTCTTCTCCCAATTTTTAGCACCTACTTTACAGTTATAAGTTCTTCTTCTTTAAATTTCCACTAATTATTTAATAAATATATACATACATTTACACATAGTGTTCTTATAAATGTGTTGCTTTTCCATTTTTCGGTAATAAAATCTCACGAACTCGACACTTTAACAACCATTTACTCATTAATCTTACTTATCAGCAAGCCTGTCGTGTAGTTATACTTAAAATGTTAAAAATATATTAATACAAATATATACATACATACAAGTAAAAGCAAACATTTTCGTTAATTGTAGAATTGGTGTCAATACCAATCTGAAGGCATGTTCAGAAAAACAAGAAATAAATAAATAAATGAGGAAAATGTTGACATGTATACATATATTCACAGGTTATACGATTATTTGCGGCTACAATATATAACACAATGCTTAATAAATGATATTATATGTATGTAGATTTGTATGATTGTAGATGTTCCTTTTAAAATAGCTTTTAATTCGAAATACCGAAGAAAAATTATTTAATTCATTCTGTGAACTGCATATTTGTGATGTATTGTAATTACATATTTATTTTAGCTAAGCATTTAATGACTAATTAAGAATGATAAAGAAATGAAATTGTGCAACTACAACCAAAACTTTAATAACATAAATACAAGTGTATTAATTTTGCATTCATTTACTGTATATTATTCTCTTATATTTGTACCTGCGTTATAATAAAAATTGTAATTATATATATTTTTCTATGCAAACCAAATCGCAATCGAAATGGTGCTAATAAATGAAAAGCGCACAATAAATGCATTTAACCACTTAAAAAGCATAAACGTGAAATACTGTATTTGTTATTCATTACCGTCATGGCTTTTAGTTTTTTGACTCATATACTATGTAATTTATGCATTTGTGGGTTTTACATACTTATCTGTTTTGTTCATTTTATAGCACTCTTATTTACACAACCCACTTTCTCCTCTCATCCCTGTACTCACTTTAGCCGCCATTCGGCTTGCCCTTTTCGCTAAAATCGCACCTACTTAATACATTTTTGTTAAATAGATATGTAAGTACGTATGTAAAATGCTTTTTCAAATAGCGTTAACGCGTTTCCTCCTCCAACTGCCTTTTTTTGTATAGTTTTGGAATATCGGTAAGACATTTAACTCATTGATTGTTATATTACTTACTCGCATTATATTTTCTTACATATGTATATAAGTATGTATGTATATTAATAAAGCCCATTGTACTTTTTCAAAGGCTAACTAATTTGGTGATAGAATATATGGTAGAATGCATTAGTACAAAAAGTTCCCAAAATTTGCATGTCTTTGCTTTGATAATTTTACGAAGAAAATGCATTAGAAATAAATATGATGTTCCACGTTTCTTATTTTGTACATATATACTTATATGTACGTATGTATATACATGTGTATGGTAATCTTTAACGTAAAAGGCGACATGATTGACAATTTTCCACTGATCTCGACTTTGGGGCCGTCAAAAAATGTATTTAGGGAACACTAACGCCAAATTTGAATTTAAATTTGAACAGCTTTTTATGGCATTAATTTTTCCGCTAGAGTACTTAATTAAATCTTCTTAAAATTTTCAATAGTTCGCTGCTCTATGTGGCAATTATTAGAGTAGCTTGAGGTTAGGTGCGATTGCCTCTCCGTCCAATCGATTGAAAAGGAAACTAGAACGTGGTGTAGCATGAGCAGGGTTGCAAATAATGCATTAAAAAAATAATTGAATAAACATTTAAATTAAAACTTTTTTATTTTGTAATCATAAAAAATTGAAAAATTAAAGAGAAAAAATTTAATCACAAGCATATACAATAATTAAGAATTAAAAAAAGAACATTTTTTCGCCATTGCGTACTTCATTCATATTAAAAAATAAAATTTTTAACCCAAAACGTCTCAAACTTTTCGATTAATTTTTTTTTAAATTTAATCCCAATTTGAAAATTCAAATTTTAATCCAAAACTTTTGAATTAAAAAATTCGCAACCCTGAGCATGACATTCGAAAATTAACAAATTTCGTACGATTTCTTACAATTACAGTTTAATCTTATTTTGATAAATTACTATATACATACCTATATATGTATGTACATATTCACTAAATTTGAACACAGTTATAACGATAGGTTGAAATCTATTAAGAACGGCGCATTTTATTCTCTGTACTATTTTCAGTTAGTGGCTATCATCAAACCGATAAACAGTTATATATACATATATTTATATATATGCATATAAACAAGTCGCATTAATCTACCTTACTCACACGCAGGCCATCGCCCTAGTGTTATATCAATCAAATAAAGATATTTGCCACAGCTAAAACGATTTTCATAAAGTAGCGGTTAGTTGCAGTCATGCTGAATCCCAATCACACGGGTGCAACGCGACGACCTTTCTCGCGGAATGCACCATCACGCAATCATCGCTGCCGGCTGCTCTTCTCCCCGCACAATCAATCACATCACTTATTGCAACAGCAGCAGCAGATACAAGCACATGCACACACACACGCGCACGGACAACCACGAAGCGGAAATGGCAACGGCAACGGCAACGCCGCTAGCAGCAGCAGTACTAGTTCCTCGACCGGGCATGGTGGACAATGGTATAATAATAACAAGGATGGCAATATTGACAACTGGAATACACTTGGGTAAGTTTGTCCTGTTTACGTTATCAACAAATACACACAATACATATATAAGTATTTTTACGAATTAAGAAATATATATATATATATAAATGAAATATAAATATATCCTTAACCCAAAAAATCCCGCAGCCCATTACAATTCCATCTCCAATGCTTTAACCTTAACGCGCATCAACGCCAACTGCCAACCCAAACCCGCCCGAAAGTAGCACCTTCACTGCCACATCCACTTATTGTAATTCCACCACTATCTCCAACTTCACCTCCACGTCCACTCCTAACTCCTTCCCATATGATATACAAGTATAACCAAATTACCAGAATTTTGTACATGTGGATACAAATCAGATAATCCTGTATACATATGTACCTCCGCAATAATTGCTTTGGGTTAAAGGGTGAATTTTGTAATTAATAAAATCATTTATAATTAAAAAAATGCGATAAATATTTCTGTGCGTTGTAATGATTACCTTAATTATTATTCACCTCTGTTTTATATATCCTTAAGTTCAGCCTCCGTTCATATTTTATTTACTTTAAATTGGCACTTCTACAATCATTACTCACACATACAAACATTAATGAATATACATAGGACTATACTATGTGTGTTCTGAGCTACGCTTTCATGTAGTACTATTTTAGGAAGACAAAAAAAAACATTCTTTGCGTCTACATACATATCTATCCATATTAATAGATACATTGGCAAATAGTTGCTCTATTAACATAAGCATATTTTTATATCCGGAAAATCGAATAACTTAAGTAACCACTTAAAGGTACGCCCTATTTCAAACGCAAAATACGAATCAAAGTGAACCCATAAAAACTGATCAATCTGTGCAATTTATGCACTTGTTTATCAGGGCGCTAATAATCGTCTCATACTTAATATCACATGTAGTTTTCTACAATTGTATTAAATACTTCATTCGATTCTATATTTTAAATTGGAAAATGTAAAAAAAAATATAAAAAATGTACTATTCATTTTTTGATTTTTTAGTTAAATTTTTTGTATAAATAATACTAAACACATAATTTATCTATACATATATACATATATGTAATAGGACATATACATATATACCTACAGCCAAGGTGATAATGAGATTTCGTTTCAATGAGATCTCATTCCCTCTATGACAATACCAATTCGCCTGTTCTACCCTAACGGATTCAACCCGAACTCCCAACAACTTCACCACAACAGAAACTGCTGACTGTAAGGTTGTCTGTGAAACTACTGCTTATAACTCGTACGTTGTCACCACATACCAACCCACCAAAATATTTGTCGCACCATCCTCTATTATTCATATACTCACACATACATACATATGAATTCTGTGAGAAAATGCATGAAAAGCACATATCTAAATCGTGGTAATTATGTATTCGTGAGTTTGTATTTCCTTCAACTCGTATTTGTTCGTAGAGCAAATGAAGCAAATTATTAAAATTTCATATGTATGTAGCTATACACAGTAATAAGAAACAGCAAAAAATTAAATATGAAAACAAATGCGAAATATAACAATTTGTTATGTATCTCACTAACGTAATCACTGCTTGTTGGCTCCAAATCAACATAAACTGTACGAAAAGTAATTACAACACCCTAATGTTTGTAGTTTGTGTATTCAATTGAACTGCTTTTACCAAAAGTCAGCTAAATGTTTAATAAATAATACAATATAATTCACATAATTCATACATAGCTATTATATTAAAATGACAAATACTGAAAATTTGTTTTATTTTCAGTATTTAAATGCTTTCATATGGTATATTAATTTGTGGGTTCTTGTCTCGTAATTTCTCGTAATTAGTTCGCTTTTTCCCAGCCGCAAACGTTTTTATTTCACATTTATTTTTTAACTATTGCTGAAATATATTGTACATTCTTATAAATTTATCTATACATGTGGTATAAAAATCGTAAATACATAGTGCCAACTTTTACAGCATGATTCTTAGGTACCAGATAAACGTTTTGCCGGGTTTTTGTAGTAGATTATTTCTTAACTCAGTTCCTAATTTATCACTAACTAAGCGACGAACTGTATGATACAATAAATTATTACACTCGTACTCGTACAAATATTATTTCGATTCATTGTACTAGTTTTGTATGCTTTTAGCGTTTATATTCGTTTCTTAACATTTAAAAGTATTCGTAGTTAATATTGGCGTCAAAGGCAAACGGATTTCAGTGTAGCAAACAAATTTTGCAGGACATCAGAAATCAAGATCTAATATTAAGAATTTGTCGAAGACCAATATTTAAAAAGTAGTTTAAAAAAAATTTAAATTAATATTTAACCCCACAGCGTTGGGTTGAGAATGAATTGGGCAGTTTCTGAATAAGAAATCTTATCTTAAATGTCTTAAATTAATCATTTTACTTACTTTTTGGAAACTTTGAAGATTTTAATATTTTGTGCGAACATTTAACTTTCATTATTAACTTCCGATAATATATTATCTGATCAAATTTAACCCGGACTGGTCCACTTAAACTACGCGCGCATACCAAATTGAATTTTTTCCTAGATTGGTACAATCTTTTTATGTTCGTGTGAAGTTTAATTTCCATATGTCAATTAGTGTATTTGACAGCTGGTTGTTAACGACGCGAAAAGTTTGTCCACAGCGTTTTACCATGGAAAAGTGTGAACAACGAGTTTGCTTGAAATTTTGTGTGTTACAATGGAAGCATCGTAGTGTTGGTATCAGTGAGATAGTAGAGAATCTCAGCATCTCTTATGGATCAACTCAGCACATTTTAGTTCAATGCTAGACTGGCATCAAAAGATCTGAGACTTTTACAAATATGACGTCGAGTAGAAGTCGCCAATAATAAGTGTGCTTGACAACGTAGCTGAGGAACCTATACTCATTAAACGCATTATTACTGGTGACGAGACGTGGGTTTATAAATATGACATCGAAACTGTCTAATAATCTAGCGAATGGCGCTCCATAAATGAACCGAAGTCACTGAAGGCCATCCCAGCCGAGGCTTGTAACAAATGTATGGAAGAGTGGATTAAGCGTTGGCATGCTTCTATTGGCTTAAAAGCAAATTTTAAAGGCGATAATAAAGATCTGTATTAAAATATGTGAACGTGTAGTTTTTTCCAGTCCGGGTAAAAATTTAATCAGATCACAATTCTAGATTTCTTAATATCTATTTCTTGCCATTCTATAAATGAAAATATTGACAACATATAGCAACATGTTGCACAAGAATAATATATGGGATATTAGTATTTTTTGGCATTGTGTTCCGAACTGTTAAAAAGTCACCTACTAGTTCAAGATTTGCTGAACACGAGTATCTCAAAGGGAACGGTATTCACAAGGCACGTTGCTGAATGTAGAAGTACACAAATACAATACATTATATAAGTTCCATTTATTGGATTATTAATAACATTTTTTATAGCAGCGTCTATAGTGACATATTTTTCTCACTTTTTCAAGAGCAAACACTTTACTATGTATGTTTGTATGTATCAATATTCAACAAAAGTAACTACAAATAAATTTGCTGTTAAATTAGCAATTATCAAATAATTTCAGCTCTACTTGGGTATTCTCAACGTGCTTATTTATGTGTGTGTATGTATATCCATACACAAGCGAGCTTTTAATTTATTTTTCATCGCAAGAACTAAAAACACCAAACATTTCACCAAATAGAAGGAATGCGATGTCGTTTATACTCATAATGTTGATTTCACACAGCCATAATTAGAATTTTTTTTTACCATTTTTGTTATTATATACCATTGAAGTCTTTTGTTTTATGTATTGTGCGCACCCTCTGCTATATACAAACATACCATTCTATATACATATATGTATGTATATATGTATGCATATGTTATATATGTATGGTATGTATGGATGTAGAAACCTGGTCGAATTTACTTTCATAAAATTTCTTGTATTTATAAAAGAATGAATAAGAAAGAAGCATTGTGAACCAAAAAAATAAAAAAAAATTAACTTTTTTAATTAAAACAAAACGTTTACAAAATTTTCTCTTTTTCCAAATAGTTTGTAATAATATAAATAATTACTAATATACGCATTTTGTATTGTCGTATGTAGGTATCCATAGTGAAATACATATATACTATATTTATTATGGCATTTTCCGACTGAGCTCATTGATTGTTAATGAAATTTGCAAATTTACCTGTCTGAGAAATGTGTTTTATCATTAAATGTTTGTTGCTTTTACAGAGATGGCTAATTATGTACTATGTATGATTGATTGTTCATATTCCTTTTTATAGACACGCTATTTTCGTAGATTAACGGTACGTTTATGCCGACTATATATTGCCTATGGTTAAGTACAATATTTAAATATGTATGTTAAAAATGCAACAAATCGATTAGCTCAGGCTTACAAGTTTATTTGCATTTTGCACACTGCGGCTTTAAACTATTCCAAAGTAATTGTGTACTTTTCAAATATGTATGAAATTTTTTGTCAATTTCAGCAACATTGCAAAATATCAGTGTTCGGAAATATTCACTTACATTCGGACGAGAACACTCATTAAACTAATCTCCGCTATTACCCTACTGCACTCCTGTGAACTCCCTCACGCTCGTGAACCACGACGACGATGTGGATATGTTTTCTCGTATGCGACCATTCATAAATGAATATTTCCGAACTCTGTTAACTGCTCGTATATTGTATGCGAAATATTTCTCTAAACACCTACTCGTAATCAACTGTGTTTGTACGAAGTTACGTTAATTGTTCGCAAACCAAAACTTAAACACTTTAAATATATTTATATATATATGTATGTATATATAATGATTCTTTATAGATGTACATATAATTATATGCTATATTTTTTTATGAAGATCACGCTTTTTGTAAAAAAAAATATTAAATATTAGCACTCAAACGGGTAAAAGTTAATGGAAGCAAATCTCTAATGCTAACTATAATTTTTTACCTCTAAGTTTTGCAAACAAGAAAAACTGTAATATAACAACTGAACACGTATAAATTTAATACACCATTTATGAATGACGTTGTGTTTAATTTACATTTAGGAAATTTTTCAAATCGGATTTTATGTGCAAAATGTTCCATTTAGCTAGGAGATGCAGTATAAGTACATATGAACGTACTACTTAAGTACATATGCATGTACATTAGGGTATCTTTTATTTCTCAAGTTGATTTTTTTTTTTTGCAAACGCCCCATTTTTACTCTAAAAATAAGGAACCAACCTAAACAAGGTGTTTATTTTCAATTTAAACTTAGCCTAAAACATATTTCTCCCTCATGCATATAACATGGTATTTTTTGATGCATTAAAAAAATTAACCTACAATTTCAAGAAAAGGATATTCCAATATAAATTTTGCGGTCTACAAAAATGTTAGTTTTTCCATAGAAGCATTTGTTTAAAAGTTATTCGCAATTGAAGTTTTAAATCAATTTACTGAGCATTCGTAGAAGTTGCTTTATAAATTCTGTGTTGCTCATACGACATGGTGTACTGTATGAATGTTGAGTACATTTGATGCATAACTTTAACTGCGTATAACTTTTAAAGCAATGTTTTTATGAAAAAATTAATTTTTTTTAGAGCCAAAAATTCTGTATTCAAATATCCTATTTTCAAAGCTGTAGCTTTATTTGCTTCGAACATAAAATTTTAATGCAAAAGTTTTAAAAATCTCATGTTAAATACATGGTAAAAGTAAAATGATTCAGGCATAGTTTAAATTAAAAATAAAAAGTTTGTTTACTTTTGATTCTTTTTATTAGTGCGAAAACTGAAACTTTAAGGAGCGTTTACAAAAAAAAAATCAACTTGGAAAATAACTAACATTCTAATGTGTAGTTGAAAAATTATTAACAGGCACACATTTTTAAATGCGTTTATTAAATATAATTATGCCCTTGTATAATATAAATAGATTTAGTCGTTTAATTACATACAAAGATGGGTACCTACTTTTTAATATGTGTATATGTATAAATAGTATATAAGTTTTGCTTTCGTAGCTTTGGATTCTTGCAAATACGTATTTTAAATACCTAACACATTATATATTCTTATACTACATATGTATTGTATGTTTATGTAATATTTAATAAGTGTCCACGATTTAAGTTCTTTCAAAATAACAATTCATGGGCAAGCAGGTAATAGACAAAATCATTATCACTAACTATTTTTCGCATGATAATATTCACCGTTTGAGTTCAACTTTTACACTATTATTTGGTAGTTAAATAATAAGTATCAATCAGTAATTTTATTTCCTTGACTAATTTTGGCATTTTCAACGATGCAACACCGCTTGCTCTAGACTTAAATGTACTTGTAATGCCATTGTATTCCTAGAA
This sequence comes from Bactrocera oleae, assembly GCF_042242935.1. Taxonomy (NCBI): domain Eukaryota; kingdom Metazoa; phylum Arthropoda; class Insecta; order Diptera; family Tephritidae; genus Bactrocera; species Bactrocera oleae. Next base: position 23,078,260 of record NC_091536.1, read on the forward strand.
CCAGCTAAAGGGACAACCAATATCCAATATCGCCGCAGCATAATTTCTAGACGCACCGAAATGTGAAAATCTGCAGGATAAAGCCTAATAATACAAATTAAGTGTTAGGAAAAAGTCGTTGAAATATTAAGAGAATCGAGCCCTTTTTTAATCTAGTATTTTATATGAATTCTGCATATACAGTGTGTCCTAAAAATATTATTTATTTATTCCATTAGACCAATACAACGTTTGAAACGTTCAACCAGCGCATGAAGAGATTTTTTAAGTCACATATAGGAAAGTTCTTCAGCCTCTCGCTTACGGCCGCTTGAATGGCAATCATGTTGGTTTTAAGTTTTTGGGAATATAATATATAATATATACGGAAAGTGGTTGATGAGAGCAATCCGTTTTTTCATCAGAGACTCGTTCCCTTTTTTGTTTTTATAGTTTTTCGTAGTTTATCCCTCAGCCAATATTCTCGTAGTAAAATTTGCATTGATTCCAATCATTTCACGGACCCTTTCCACCCATTCACCACAATTACTAGCTTCTGGACGACCGCGACTTTGGTCGTCATTTCAAACCGCACGACTATTTTTAAAGCGTGAAAATCACGTATAAACTTAAGCACTTAATATTAGGTTCTAACTAAAACATTATAAATCCGGATGCATGCATAAATGACGGTTTAGAGCCATATATTGCGCTTCAACGCAAACAAAAAATATCTTGCAAATGAAATCAAGCATCGATTTGGCTTCCTAAGGTATGAGCAACGAGCATTGCCTGATCTATGTCTAAATACCTACAATATGTTCGACGCTTAACTTCAAATAGTTTACTATCCTTAACTTTTAGCCCCTGTATATTTAGAATGGATTCTGAATAGAAGTTTGAGCTTGTAAGCGATACTCACTTCTTCTAATAATTCTTATAATTATTTTTTTTTTATATATACATATATATATATATAAATATATACATACATATTTATTTATTTTGCCGATAATTCCATATGTTCTAATAATATTCGATTCAATGATTAATGAAAGTGAATTTTTATTAATGTTGTATTTATTTTACGAAGTATTTGAATTAATCCTTTTAGCAATGCATTGAAACTGCTTTACGAAGTCATTGGAAAATGAGAATGCAAGAATTCATTATTTCAAAACTTTTATCGATAGAGCTTTTAAACGAAACTGCAATTAGTTAAGAAGCCGTTAACGATAGTTTAAGCGTAGTGTGCATCAAATACAAGTAAATTTGTGTGACAATTTGCCTACATTTACTACATATTATAACATTATGTTATTGTTTCTTTGTGTGTAAATATTAATATTAATCAAACAATTTTCTATATATAAATATTGCATTTTGCCATTTAAAATATTATTATTTTTTCTTTTTTCGTTTTCTTTCTTCTTCATAAAATTAAAAAAAAAAAAAATATATATATATATATATATACCGAATTGAATACATATTTATATATGTGGCTGCAACATATATATACATATAACTATACATGTAAATGCATTAAATAACTATTATGGGTTGTGTTTTACTACCACCACTACCACCACTCTTACTACTACTACTACTACTACTACTACTATGTACCACTTCTATTACTACTACTGCATTGAATAACCAATTTTGAAAACCGAAATCTTATTAAATACGAAAACATGTGTTGACCTAACGCAAACTACTCCAACAATCGACAAATCTACCAAACGATAAACAAATTAATTAATAAATATTTAAATAAATCCAGCGATATACAAACATGTAATAATAAGAGTGGAAGTTGTCCTAATAATTGCCAAGGAAATTACTATAGCCACCACAACCAATACAACAACCACCATCACCACCTCAGTCACAATATTCACAATCATAATAATAACAACGATCATATCTCTCACCAATATTGTCATAATCAGCTTAGTCATATTAGTACCCATCATAAAAGTTGTTCTAATCATCACCATTATAATCATAATAGTACAAATGAAATCCACCAACAAGATCGTACACACAACCACAGTCAATATCAAGCGCAAGAGTATAAAACCCTGCAGTATAGCTACAGTGTCATTTCCTCTAGCTCTATAACCGATTCCACACCGATCTCTAGTTCTGCATCTGCTTCCACCTCGGAGCCAGCATTTGTCACTTCATCACCATCACTATCTTCTCCAGTTGCCGTGAACTCCACCACCAACAATTTTCTGCACCACCCCAATCACAATCCCAATCCACCCCCCTATTCACAATTTAAACATCTTTTAAATAATATTGCAATTTCATCCCGGTCGTCATCAAAATGTTTTGAACCTACACCAGAGACTTGTAAAATAAATGATCACTCAAAGATTACAAATGGGAAATTACATAGTCAGTTAACACCACTCCTGATTTCCCATCCATATAGCGCAATATCAGCTACTAAAACCATCTCGATATCCAAATCCCACTCTTCTAACAATTGTCTAGATCCGCATACCAATTCTCAAAATAAGAAAATTCCAAATCCAAACATTAATACATATATACAACCGCATCAAAGCCAAAGTCGAAGACATATTCATCAAAATCGACAACTATTCGGCACTCACGACTACAATCTAGGGTTGTCTCTAAATCATGATAGTCATGGTCATAATCATTACCACAATACATTAAATTTGAATAGTAAAAGTGACAATGATAGTAGCAATCATCAACAACATAATCAAAGTAAAAATCACCATCACAACTCGAGCAAAATCCCAACACACCAACATCACAACCTCAATCAGAATATACCGACTAACCTCCAATCCTACCTCCCGCTAACAAATACAAATATAATTGCCACACACACTACAAAGTCTACAACAACAACTGAAAATAGTAATTGTACTGATGATGTGAATGTAACTTCTTGTACTGACATAATTTCTCAACGTGAACCAACGTATCCACCATTATCTGCACCACGCCAACAAATGATGCAACAACTGGTGAATAACGCTCAAATACGCTGGCGGCGACCACAACGTCAACCCCAACAACATATGCCTCTAAAAACGGTAACAATGCCAACAATGGCAACAACAACGGCTACAACAACTACCACATCTGTCTCATCTTCGCAACAACAATCACTACACGATCCACTATCACGGCATCAATGCGCTGCGAGTACATCTTTAATGTCTTCCCGATGTCTACCGACAACCGCTACAACAACATCAACGACAATTACATCCAAACGATTAATATTAAATGAAAATAATCAAAATTACAATAATAAAAAAATAATAATATCAAAAACGAATGTACCTGACACAACGATGACAACAACATCAATCGTCACATCGATCTCACCAACGACGACGATGTCAACAATATCTGTAACTTCAACTTCACTTTCCACGGTAACTTCAAAACCGTCAATCATTCAAAAACCACGCAACTCCGATTTCATTCGAAACCCGCCCATTTCCGATTTCATTTCCACGCTTTCTAATTGTACTCCTTCCAACTGTATATCTACTCGACCTTCATCTTTTGTGCCAATTTTTTCCAACGATCCTTCTTCTACTACTACTGGAATGTCTACGATCGCATTGGAAACATCGTATGCTGTCGATTTTGAATCTTCCACCGGCATGGTATCGGCGCCCGTTAACAAAATAAATTCATATAACGAAAACAATAACAAAAATATCAATAATATTTCTAAACGCAACCAAAATATACAAAATGAAAATAATAAAACACATTCAAAATTCTTAAATGATTACAATGATAATAATATCAGTGGCAGCAGTAGCAACAACAACATTAACGGCAACAATAACAACTATCACCAGCAATTCAATAATATGAGCATGGGTCAGCAATCTCATTTGCGACATATTCGCTTTACCAATAATGGGCGTGGCATGGATAATGGCAGTAATCATAATGAATTTAATATGAATAGCAACAACAATTATCGACGAGGAGGCGGAAACCAAAGCAACAATAATAGTGGTAATAGTATCCCGATGATCCATCGTCACAATAATGAATATTATGGCAACAATCATCACAATTATCAACACCATCAGTATAATGAACATAGTCGGCGACACAATATCATTAATAGCAGCAGCAGCAGCAATAGCAACAGCAACAACAACAATAACAATAGCAATAGCAGTAATGCATCTAACTCAGGATTATTTGATAGAAATCATAATAATAGCAATAATAACAATAACAATGTCAATGTAAATCTGCATGGCAATAGTGTTAGCGGCAACAACAGTGTGGTGAGTAGCGTGTGGTGCGCGTAATTAATATATTCCACTTTCAAGTGTATTTATTGCTTAAATTCTTACAGCAGTTTGATGGCCCTAGTAGTAACAATCATTCCCGAATTGCTGACTTTCACGCGGACAATCGCACAGATCGTGGTAGCATAGCCGATGTTAGTAGTAATGGTTCTGGCAGTCAGTTTGGCTACACTACGGGAAGAAATAGTCATAATTATGGACGCAATGGCCACCAAAATAGCAGTTCCGGTAATTACAGTTACCATCACTATCATCACTATAGCAATAATGGACCATCAACATCAGCATTAGTGAGTAGTGTATCCAACCTTTTAGATGGGCCAAGTGGCTCATCTGGAATTATGGGATCTACTTCTTCACTAAGCAGTGGCCCCCATGGACTAAAATCAGATAGTCCATCGCGAAAGAGGCGGCGCATATCTGGACGCATGCCTAGCCAGTCACCACCAGCGATATGGGAACAAAGACGTTCCCCTCGAAATCAAGTAGACTTTCATTTAGTTAAATATTTTTAGTCATATTAAATTCAACTGATCAATTTTCTTTTAGGGGCAACAGGGAAGTCCTCCGATACGCCGTCCCCGTTTGCATGATTCTGGGTCATCTCATCATAATCGCGGCCATCATGTCAGTAACAGTAGTATTTCTGGTAATAGTATCAACAATACTAATGCCAACAATGTTATTGGAAACCATTTGCAAAGTTATCACCAGCCACAACATTCAATACAACCTACGCCATATTACCTCCGACAGCACATGCCACCACCACCCGCTCTTCCACAACAGCAACAACAGCAGCAGCAACCACAACCATTACCGCCAACGCATCATCAAACACAATCTTTACCACAACCACAGCCACAAATCCAGCAACGTTCACCATGGGAGCATTCACTATCTGCTGCTGCAGTCTTACCTAGTTCAAATCCAGCGCCGGTGGCCGTGAACGCTTACATGCAGCAAACTCCTCCTCCACCACAGTCGCCTGGCCATCATCATCAAACATCTTTAGTGGGAGCGCCACCGCCACCACCACCTTTGATGTTGGACATCAATCAGGTTCCTGTTAGTCTTCCTTTACGACACGCCGAGCCAATTTGGGCCTCAATCTGCACTTATCCAGCACCACCACCTCAAGCTAGAATAGCACCTTGTCATCTGCATGGTATTTATACACAACCGTTCACAGCTCAAGCATGCAATACACATCCCAGTGCTCAATTCACACAAGGCCCAGCAGGTTTTGCAGCAACCAGCGGCGCTCCAATACAAATGCCGCAACCACAACAGGTGCAGGTTAGTGCAGCTGCAGCTGCACAGCAACAACACACGCAACAGGCTGCTGCCCTTATGGCAGCCGCTTCAGTCGCCGCTGCCAACTACCAACATGCTCAATTTACCCAACAACAACGTACTGAGGCAGCAGCAGCAGCAGCCGCTGCAGTAGCGGGTCTTTCCCTCGAACAAGCCGGCGTCCATCATCTAGATGCACATCAAGGACACCAAGCTGCTATATCCACTTCTCCGGCACATCACAATCAATTGCAAGCCACACCAATTCATATAACCTCCATGTCAGCGGTTGCAGCTGCAGCTGCACATCACCTGCGTACTACCGCAACAGCAGCGGTACAAATGTCTGCGGCACCACAACCGATTTTGCTTTCCGCAGAGGTAAACAATTTCTATAACTATGTTCCTTTCTCGGACTTCCGTAGTCCGAAGTCAACATTTCATAAATTTTGATTCCTGTTTTTTTTTTTGTTGTTCGCAGAGACGTGTTTTTCCGCCACATCGTCGTATTACCCGCTTCTGGCCGTCAAATCATCCGCATGGACCACACAGGCATATGCTTTCACCACCGACTCTGGCTCCACACCAAGCGACTCCTGTACAAATTCAGACAACAACTGGAATCATTAATCCGGGCTTCTTACTTAATTTCCTGTAAATATACATTCCGACGCTGTTTTCATCATCTCGAATGACATATTTTTTATCTTTTTCCGTGCAGCGCCATGTTCCCTCTCTCACCTTATAATCAACATGAACTAAACTCACCAGATTCAAACGAGACGGAGAATTACGAAGCATTGTTAAGTTTGGCAGAGCGTTTGGGTGAAGCTAAGCCACGTGGCTTGGCGCGAAATGAAATCGATCAGTTGCCAAGCTATAAGTATAATCCAGATACACACAGTGGTGAGTAGCATCTTCTTTTCTAATGTCTTCTTAAATATCATAAAATATGTAAAACATACATATATACGAAGTCGTTTTTTGTACGTTGATATCTAAATATTGTTATACAAGTAGATATATTGTGACATCTGACCATATTTTATGTCTTCGCATTGTGCATTAAATCATGTCGAGAGGTTAACGTTTAAAAATATAATATTAGTACTTAAACATTACGTAATAATGATAGAAAAAATTCGAACTAAATCAAATTTTTAAATAGGATCTCAATATATCCATGGTCAATATAATTGTCAATCCTTAGTCTATATTGTCATCATCCTCGGTTTAATTTCGAAGTAACCTAATCGAAATGTAAATAGCCACAATATTGATGTTGTGGAATGGCCCGCTGAAGCGCCAGACCTGAATCCAATTGAATTCACCACGTTAAGAAAGGCTCACAAAAATGTAAAATCCATCATTTCTGAACATACCGTTATCAAGACGCCGCCCTCTATGTTAATATTATATACGACCTCGAGTGCGCTGAAGTTATCAAAAATAAGAATACTTCATCATCCAAACAAAACAAGACTACACGTTAACTTCGGTTGCACCGAAACTATAATATGCATCACAAGTACAAAAGATTCCTTCCAAGAACTATCCTATAGTGACTCGATCAAATAATTTTTTTGAAGATTGTATAATTCTCTAAAATAATAATCCATACAAAATTTCGTGAATATAGAAAGTACTTGTATATGCTTTAGTAGTCCGATATCAGCCGTTCTGACAAAGAATCAGCTTCTTGGTGAGAAAAGGACGGGTTTAAAATTTCCGATCGATATCTCATAAACGGACATGGCTAAATCGACTCAGCTCGTCAAACTTAAAATACCCTGTTTAGGGTATAGAAATTAGGTTTTTCAAAATTTCACACTAGGTGTGCCCCTTAAAGTTAAAATTTTTCAAAGTTCTTTGTTTCTTTATTCGACCGGACATGTCGGATCTACCACAATAATTTTAAAAATAACGAGCTTTAAACATATACAATATCTGAAGAGGTTTGATCTTAACATTAATATTTATATATTTATTTAAAAATACGTTTTTGTTTTTAATTACTGTAAAGTTTCATTTGATGATTTTATTGATTTAACATGTTCACTATTTTTAACGAATTGTTGCCGTTCGCAGGTGATCAAACATCTTGCGTCGTTTGCATGTGCGACTTTGAGTTGAGGCAAGTGCTCCGTGTGCTACCTTGTTCACATGAATTCCATGCAAAGTGTGTAGACAAATGGCTAAGGGTAAGTAAAATATATAAAACAAAACTCAAAAATTCAGCAGCCACTTTTCCACCATATCTGCAAAGTTTCATTTTTAATATTGTCTGAAAAGTTGTTTACATATTGCTTAATATTTTCCTTTATATGTATCTATGTATAGTCAAATCGAACCTGTCCGATTTGTCGGGGAAATGCCTCTGACTACTTCGAAAATTCAGAACAACAACAGCAGCAACAAACTCAACAAACACAGTCTCAAATGCAACCACAACCTTCAACGCAACAACAATCTCAAACTCCGGCAACTACAACGCAAACTGGGACCGGGCAACAGCAGACACAAGCAACACAGGCACATTAAATGAAACGATATAATGGGTATGGAAAGTAAAATAATAGAGTATGGAAAATAAATACATATGTACCAAATATTGTAATGTAACAGTAAATGATTTTATTATAAACATAAAATCATAAAAGTCAGGCACTCTTCTAACGTCCACGTCCAATAGATATATTTGTACTTCTTCGTGTTTCCAGTGAAACCACCTTTAAGCTAGAAATTTACTACAAACTTAGTGAAAAATATAAGGTATCTAAAAGTAGCGACATACACACGCCATTTAAATTGATAGCTCCTAAAGGCACATATATACACATATGTATGTATGTATTTAATAAATTGTTGTTAAGAATACCAAGTAAAAGGAAAACACACTAAAGCGCAAATTTCGAACTAAAGGTAAAAGTGGATTAATATATATTCTATATAATGGAATGCAATTAGACATTTACATACATACGTACATAGATATATCACATTGTTCTTCAGGCATTGAGTGTATGGACAAATTTTGTTTTTATAAATAACATTTCTCTAGTAGTTTAGTTATGTATGTAGGTGTGCATGTCTATTAATGTAACAAATTTCGTACACAATTTGTAAGCTTCTAGTTGTGGCTAATGTTATATATGACAAAGAAATAAATAAATCGAAATTCAAGTTATATGGCAAGTTGCTTTGTTTGGATAGAGTTTATACTATTCCGGTACACTAATTATGCATTACTTGCTGAATCTTTTCGACAGAATCTTCTCAATAAACTTTTTCCTGATCTTCAACTACTGTCCCAAAAATAATAGCAAACTATTTGATATGATAAAATTAAAAATATTGTGTCGTAAAATTATTATTTTTTTACTTACAACCAATAATTTCAATTTAATGCATGTACAATTTCTTCTTACAATGTTAGTATATGAATGTATGTATGTGTATGTATACTGCACTATTTGATAATAAATGTTGTACTGTTAGACTTAAGTTAAGCAAAAGCTTAGTGTAATAATTTTCCATAGACAGAGACACCAACCAGTTCCAGGCTGTTTAGACGTAAATAATAAACATACACCATAATTGTAGACGGAAATGTTTTGTATACATCTATCTACATATGTTTAACAAATGAAAAAAGTTAATTGCCTTCAAACTACAACGAATATGTAACGTTTTCAAGTAGCTATTATTGAAATATTGACTAAAGACAAAATCAAGCAGTGCAGATGCTGTAACGCTGTAACTAAATATGTTACATAGTGAGTATTCACATACATGCATTCTAAATGTATGAAAAGCACAATACACGTAAAACAAAACACCAAAGTCCAGCCGAAAGCATAGTCACATTTCTTCGAATTTGCCAACAACAATATTTTAGCACCCACTAAACTGCATAATGTAACCGAAGCGAACCTCTAAAATTTACTTTATTAGCAATTATTCAGAAATGTATGTATTTAAATGGTGTAATATTTAAAAATGTAGAAATTTTTAGTGTACTTGTCTTCCTTTTTCTAGGAAAGCTAATTAAATTAACAAAAAACAAAAAACTTTATAAGCATACATTTGTTTCCGTATCTTTGTATGTTTGTGTGTGTGAATGTCAATTTGGACAACATAAATGAAATACACGCTAATCCCGTTATATTTGTAAGAGCTTCCATTACTGAAATCACGCTAAATTACACATGTGAGTTTACATGGAGACCCTAAAAAATCAAAACGTTCATTATAAAAATTACAACCAGTTTTCGTGAATTGCTATATATCATCGTATGTATATAAAATATATAAAATGCGACGACTGCTATTCAATAGTAAAAAGTTTTAAACACAGTCTGCTTTGATTTCATTATGAATACGTTTTTACTTAGAGGTTTAGATTAGAATACCACTTAGTGCTTACCATGCAGTTTTACATACATAAAAACGTTTATGTATATCATTAAGGCACGCTTTAAAAATCCGTTGTGTTCTTTAAATAAATGTGAGCAATTAATATATAATACATGTAGGTTTACGATATATGTGAACATGCATAGATTTATCTTGAAGTAGACTATACCATAAATACATATAAGCAACAAATAATGTCAAAATTATAACAATGTATTTCAAACAATGTTTATGTGATTTGTAATATTAAAAAATGCATATATATGTACATACATAAATATATTATAATTGCTGTGAGCGCGTATGTAGATGGAAAAATAAAAATACTAATTAATCGATATGTTCTGAAAGTAATCAATAAAATACAACAAAAAATTTTAATTGTCAAGTGTATTCATATTTTCAGCACAGCTGGAGAAATGTAACCATATGTGTGTAAAAAAATATAAAGAGTTAAATAAATATCAAATATGTACATATAATAAATACAAATACATTCACACCTATACTCGTATAAAAAATAATGTTGCATTAGTGCGCGTTAAAAATATGAAATTGATTCCTGCCCTCCATTTGCATATTTAACGCAAAACAACATACATATGTAATTGACATAAAAATAAATTTCTATTAAATAAGTAATATACGAATGCAATTATGTTGTTTAGAAGAAACTAAGACAAAAGAAAATCAAAAAATACACCTCTGCTTATTAGCTACCAAAATCCGTTTCCATTTATCCACAATACATTTCTATAGCTATTCGAAAAATAATTAATTCGAAATGACGCGACTATTCCATTAATTATCTATGTTGAATATAAAATGCAAGCGACGGGAGAAGATTCGTAAATATTTAACGTCAAAGTTCAATACTTTTTAATTTTTAAAATAACTTGATAAGTTTCCAACGTAGCAACGTAGCGTAGAAGTTTCCGCGTACGACTAAGCGAGTGGTGGAATAAAACGACGGAACTCTGCACTAAAAAAATTCATTGAACATTTCTTTAATAGCGATCAATCTTAAGCTAGCAAAGTCAAAACTCCGGATATTTTCAACACGAGAAAACACTCCTCTGAAATATGCATTAATATTTTAAACGCTCACACTACACAAAGAAGTAAATTATCCGCCAATCATCTAGTACCAAATTAGAAGTGCCACATTATTATAATTTTTTTTTTATGTATTTTAACTATGAAGTATGCATTTCTCAATTTCGAAATTGAAAGTTGACGTTTCTATTTGGGTAGCATAGTTTTGGCACATACATATTTCAATAAACTTATTAAACTACGATGTCACTAATATCTCATTTGACGTCATAAATGAGAAGATATTGCTATAACACGGTTGAAATATTAAAAACATTATTATTCCGTTAAATTTTCAGTTGGAGATACATATATATGTTGGATATTTTGTATTCTTGTAGTTCAATTTGTATATGCCTACTGATTTTTCATTATATATTACACATTATACATTAGTTTCGCTTAAACTTTAAGGGCATTCATTTCATTGGGTTATTATTGTAAAGTGGATAAACTATAGCACAATATGCATTCGTTAAAATAAATGATTTCAAAATGACGTACTTGTATAAAACATATGAACTTGTGCACAGATGATAAACTTATAGATTTCTGAAAATGCACGTATTTATCTTCATAAATAACACTTTTATAAAAATACCGCCATATTGCGCATTTTCAAGATTTTTCAAATCACCAATATATATTTCCCAAATACTAATAAGTACTATTATATACATATATGTACGAAATCAAGCGTAATTACCACAGTAATACTAAAAACGATTATATTATTAAGTACTTTTTGCTTATGTTGATTATGAGACGTAAATACAAGTATAAATATGTACTAAATGGTTTATTGAAATAGAATTATCACATGACTGTATTGTATATAGAATATTCATGGTTATCTTTTATACTTGCACAAATATATGGTACTAATTATATGTAAACCCTTAATTATAAGTATAAGAAAAGTATTGAGAAATTAATAGTGCTTGTTTGTGCAGATAAATATTATTTAAAAAGACATTAAAGTTAAATTAAGTTTTACATATGTGTATATCAATTTGTAATTAACAGACATAATTAGCTTTCAGTAAAACATATTAACGTGTATACATATTGTTATAAGTTTCTTTGACATTGATTATTAGCATCATTTGATCGATATTTGAATTGTTTCCTAATAAAAAAAATTTGTGTTTCATTATAAAAAGTAAACCTTTTCAATTGAATTGAACAGGAACGAAAAGTCATAATATTATATAAAATTCCGCTGTGATGTATGTTATATGAAAGCAAGCAAAAGTAATAAAATAGTTCACGAGTCACTTTGAAATACATTCTTATATATCGTAGATTCCTTAATAAACTAAAATTACAAACAAATATAATAATGCAACTACACAAAATTAAATTCAAAGAAAGATCAATAAATCCATGTTCATGTGGACCATATACTTATTACAAAAAATTACAAAATGTGAAATATATTTGCTTCAAAATGGATAAACTTTTAAGCATACATATATCAGCTACCTTGCAAAAATAAAATAAACTATTCTATGTATCCTTTATATTTACAATTCGATAGAATTTCAAAACTTAACATACTGTACTGAAATTATTCCTACAACGCAAAAATTTTCAGTTTTTGTTACAATTTCGGAATTAAAGTAAATATTAATGTGTTTATGGCAATGACAAAATATATAAATTAATAAATAAAACTTTGTGCTAGCATTACAAGAAGGTGAATATTTGTTCGCTTATTTTCACTTGATTAAAATATTTCTAACGTTGAATCAAAATTAAAAAATGCATGGCCAACTGTTCATGTAAGTATGGAATCCATAGGTCGCGGTGCATACCTCAAAACTAATCTAATCTAATCTAAAGTATGGAATCCACAAAATATATACATACATATGTACTATACAAGGTATATTTGTATTAAATACTACTATAATAAACTATTCAATATAGTCAAAATATTATTTACAAATAAAGGTGAAAACGTTATTGCCGGTATCAGAATCCAAGGGATTGCACTTTAGGTTTAATTTTGAAAATTACTCATAAATATTTATCAATGAAAAATCAAAAAATTGATTTTCCATATGATATTTTACTGAAAATTAATATATATATATATATATATATAAATTTTGAGCATAAGCTTATATATAGCAATATATTTTTTTTTTGTTAGTTATTTTTACTTTTTACATGATTGAGATATAAACTATCTCTTTTAAGTTAGATCAAATTAGACAATGTGTTAAATTTTACTAAAATCGCTTCACGAGCTTAGGGTTACATATATACATAGGTAAGTTTTACATATATACATTGATATGTTTTGTTGTGAGTTAAAAGGCCAAGGTAAACAATGTTTTGTGTCTCCTCCATACGTTGTGTGCAATACGATTTCGCATTTATTTTTGTTTTACAATTGTATTGTGTTACATATCTAAAAAATTTTATATTGATACCTTAGCCTTTCGATACTTATGTAATTTAATAAAAATTGCGTTGACCAAAAGATTATTTGCCAACCTTAACTGCGTTGAGTACCCACACATCTAATAAGTATTCATTCGTATTTAGGGTATCAATGCTAAATTTCTTGCATTTATCTAATGCTAATTTGAAAACCATAAATATGTATGTTAGTATCAAACACAATATTTTATTTAATTCTATATTTTATGTTGTTGTATTATGCAAATAAGTCTTTTCGTTGTCATTTTGTTGTGCTAATTCTTCTCGCATTATCAATTTAGCAACGGCAAATTTTATAATAGATTGTCTTCGAGGTGTGAGTTTCTTGATGCTACTGGCGTATCCAAGAAATGTCAGATCTATGCCGTCAAAATTTCTTCCCTCCAAAGGGTCTAAGTATTTTTCATCGTGTATTGATATTATGCTTTTTGTAGTTGAATTATGGAGAATTTCTTCATTATCCGGGTCATTCATTAATCCATCCCAATCACCAGATGTGTTTCCATAATCCGATACTGCACTAGCAATGGCTTGATAAGTTTCATCATCGACTTCATCGAGTTCGCCTTTAATTTGGTTACTTGGACTCTCCATCTTATTGAGCCGTGAGCTTTTAACATACACTTCTTGACTTATATCTACATTTGTTCGGTTTTTAAAATTATTTTTTACTATGTGTGTTTGGTAGTCATTCATTCTTTTGTCATAATTTCGTTTTTTCGCTTTTTTTTGAAATGTACTTTGATCATCATCGGTACTATCATTGTGTAACATAAATGTTTTAAAAAAATCCATCTGCTCTGACCAACGCCATGATTGATAGCGGGCTTCAAATCTATTGCTTGTTCTAAAACTACGAAGATATTTGGAATAACAATCTTTTAGTGTTCTCCATCTTTTCTTCGTATCATCAACTGAAAAACAATTTTTAGAATATGTTTTTTTGCATATTAAAATTATATTTTATATATGTATGAAATAAAAGAAGCACCTTTAATTCCTAAATTTGTGGGTAGCCGATTAGTAAGTGCTATCCATGCTTCTTCCTTTTCGATCTTGTCCTTTGCTCGCATTACTTTTCTGTCATATAAAACCGGGAAATGTTTAATTCCTTCGATTAACTTTTCAGTAAATATTATCATTTCAGAAGCATCCAACATTCTGCTATACTTTAAATTCTTTTAGAAAATTCATAAAATTTCCTAGCAAACTATTAAAGCATCTACGATTCAAGTTTGAGTATTTATAAACAAACAAACAACATGTCAAAAAGAGAGAACTTCCTTAATGTTGCCATTACATCTTCTTAAGAATGTGTTTCATATGTCTTATCTTATTCATATAAGAAATAAGCATGATTTAATCATGGAAATAAGCTGCTTTCACGTAATTCTTTTCTGTCATATTGATGATTTGCAATAACTGTTTTCATTGAGATCAAAACACGTTATGCATGGTCTTTTTTCTATCAGGGATTCTAAAAAATTTAGGTAAATTCAGAGCAAATAGATCTTGTAACACTCGAATCCGGAATCATCGGAATCACAACCTTGTCAAAGAATTTTCTGGGTATTCCGACTATTAGCATACTTTTAATGCCTTGTTTGCCTTCAGTTTTATAAAATATTATAATGCTACTACCATAGACTCTTAACTAATTATTCTTTAGCCGTGTAGTGTTAAAAGTTATTATTAATGATTGGTGCAACCCTGTTGATTTAGAAGAGGTGAAATCAAAATAGCTGTACTCCTTATTCGTTTACAAAAACAAAACAAAGCCAGAATTGTATGTGCTAAAAAGAGACAAAGGTAGAGGCTTCTGCTGGCATTGCACAAAGAAAATTTGCAGTCGGGTAAAAATATCCCCGTATTGTTTTATGTAGTGGTGATTTATTTGGTGTTTATTAAAAATACCCTGGTAAATAAGTATCTTTTTCTGAGAAAAATATATGTTTAAAAGAGCTGGTATGTCATTCGAAATTTAAGTTATCATAGAGTTGTGTTGACGTTAAGTTGAGAGAAGGCGTGGAAAACGCGGAAACCACACAAGCGAAAGGCATTTGAAGTTCTAAAACTGTGTAAAAATCGTTTGCGACGCGCAGTAACCAATTGGTGAGATTTTTGGTTGACAAAAAGTTGATTGAAAACTAATTGGCGAAAGTGATATCTTTAATAATTCAAAAGTGCAACGATTGATACTATTAGAATACTGAAATAATTCGAGTTAAATGGATCATCGCTATTGTCTTTAAATTGCCGTTTTTGGTGTAACGTGTCTACGGCAGTTGGAATGTAAAACGAAAACGAGACGGCATTTAATATACAAAAGTGATGACAAACGCATTGTAAAGGCCATTAAACTATAGTGTTATATAGAATTTTCCTTATATAAACCCAATAGAAAAATTAATTTTTGTTGCAAATAAATCATCCGTACAAATCGTAAAAATATAAGTGAAAATTTATTAACAAAATATCAATACTTGGAAATCAGTTTCTTCGGCAATTGCCCGAGTAACGGTAGACCTTGTGTGGTTAAGGAGTTGAAAAAATCTGTGTGTTGTATGTGAAAAGAAGATACATTACTCTTGATTCTACTAGATTAAGCTAAAAAAAAAGTTCAAATAACGGATCGTTTTGCTTGTTCATCTCAGTTTCAAATTGGTGAATTAGAAAGCCAGATTTTAAGTGAAAATTAAAACAATATGTGGTAATTGAAGTAATTTTTCAGGCTCACTTTCGAAGGCTAAAATAAGAGTGAAGTGTGCAAAGAAATCGATTTTCAATAATTGTGCAAATTAAACATATCTTAACGGAAAGACAAATTTCATATTCCGTGTGAAGGAGAAAAGTTGCTGGAATAAGAAAATTTGGCTTGATAATCGTATTTTAGGGAAAGAAAGAAAATCGTTATTTGTCTGCCATTTTGCATTCGTATACGAAAAAAATACTTATACATGTATAAGAAAAATACGACGTTATCGAAACGCAATTGGAATATCGTACATGATAGAGTGAGAGCTATAGTGAAACAAATAATTGTCAGTTCATGAGAAACTAGAGCTTCGTTAAGTGGCAAGATTGCAGTGCTTTAGCCAATTAGAAGAGTGCTGTGAAAGGTTTACTAAGCGAAAAGTGAGTAAATTTGCACTACTAAATTTATATAGATTATAAATCTTTAAATACTTAAGTTTAAGATAACTTCTTCCCTACCTAAGTCTGAAAAATCTTTGCTGCAAACGCAATCTGAGAAAAGTGACAACGTTGCACTTTGGTAAACAATTCGTATACTTGTGTAATGAAATATAGTTCAGTTCTCTCATATTGCTGTAGTTGTAACTGCAGAAAACATTCCTGAACTAATTCCTAGAAATGGTGCCGAGTTGACAGTTTGGAGCAGGACATAACTAATTCTTGATTTCCATTTTGAATATACTGACACTTACTTATAGAGATCATCATAGATATTTATCGATAGTTTTTATATTTTGGAAGAAACTCAATCACGTGAAAATTAAAATAAAAAATTCAAATAAAATTCGTAGTTATTGCGATTCAAAGTCACATCATTATTATATTGTTTTTTTTTTTTTTTTTTTTTTTTTTATTATGTTTTTTGACTGTGTTATAGAAAATTTAATATTTGTTATCGACCTTGTTTTTTCATTCTTATATACATCTCTAATTAACGAAATGTAACAGCTGAGTAGAGCTGTTCGTTTTCAATTGAGAGATTTTTGTGACTGTCTCGTATTGAATTGCAAAATCGTCTAAAGTCACAAAAATAGTCTCTCATTTTAAATCGGTATCATCTCAGACTGTGTTAAAGTACTGAATTCCGATATAAATTTTATTTTCCTTTCTTTGAATGTGGTTTCTTTTGATTTTCTTCCCATATTTTACATAATTTATCGTATTTTTTCACAAACAAAGACAAAATGACCACGTTCTAAAAATTTTGTTTTTAAACTGAACAAAAAGTGCTAATGATAGCTTAAAACTTCAGCAACAATAACGAATCTTTTGCCAGGCCTGCTAGAAACGAAATTTCCGAATAATTTTGTGATGTTTGGTCAAGTTTATACTTAAATTAGTTTTTTTTATTTTAAGTCAGAGTTAAAACTTTAATTGAAGTAATAATAAAGTTTCCAAAACAAAATTCTTCAAACCAAAAATCTTTTGCATTCTTTTTACTTAAAAAAATATAATTTCCGAATACTCTTGTGAGGCACTGTATATTCACTAAGTTCTCTCATCTGCAATGTTACCTCTTTTCCCCAAAAATTATTTCCTTTTTCGTGGACATAATTTCGTAGATAGAAGAAGAAATAGTATAGAAAGGTAAAAGAAATTGCAAGACGTTGTTGTTTATTTACTCATTTCTGAAGTGATTTTGTGTAGGTTTTAACCAATTTTAATTAAATAAATCGCTACATTCTCTGGTTTGTTTAGATTTTCGATACTGGTGCATCAATGTGTTGCACTGTGATCTGTGCGTTGTTAGTACTTACATTTATACCTATCTCAATCTTGTTATTAAAATTTCGTTGTATTTATTTCTATATAATTTTCAAAATATATGAGGTAAATATTATAACGAAATAGAAATTTTATTAAAATCGTATGAATGCAAACATTTATTAAATGTTGAATTTATACACATATTATATACCTATACTACAATGGCTTTTATAGTTTTTTTTTTGTACTCGTTTGGACATTATATTTTATGGTAATTTTTTAATGGAAATGTTAGTTAATACAGTTGACAATAATATGTGAGTGGACCACCTCGCTGAGTTTGTATCCATTTACTTGTTTCCCAAAAAAAATGTGTTGTGGAAATAAATTTGGAAAACAGAATTTGATAGCTAAGCAAATAAAATTTCAATTAATTTTTAATTACAAAATATAAAAACACATTAAAAAAATGTGTCGTATCTTTTGCAACTGTTTTGTCTAATACTGTTATTAATGATTCTTTCTTCTTTTTAAAAAATGCCAATATGATGAGCTGGTTACATTTTTAAACATAATATTTTACTTAGTGCCTTAAACTCTTGTGGTTAAAAGAGCTACAATTAAAATGGAAATTTTACAATAAATGTTGTTGTTGTTTTTGTAGCGACAGATGGTATCAAACTGATATGAAAGCATACATGAAATACCCTTATGACACATATCGCAAACTTAAATATTTTCTTTCCAGATATTTATTATTTATTCAATAAACTTAAATAAGAAACAAACTTCCAACTCATTATATATCGAACTAGCATAACTCAGGCTGTATAAAATAAATGAATGAATTGCAAGTTTAAAAAAAAAAAATTTATATTTTTATGTGATTTTTAAATGTAACACTTTTAAGATGAATACGATAATATGTTATATGTTTTTGTACAAACTTCGACCTATTGAGAATTTTGTTAGCATATATTAATTTTAAAATTACTTTTGTTTCAGGACCCTAACTAGATGTACCGCCGGAGCCATCCACGAACGAAAGGATCACACAGAAGGACTAAGATACGAAGAAGACGAAGAAGCGTAAGCTAATGAGTAAAGTAGCTAAAAAGAAAAGCTTAAAACAAACCGGAAAAATCAACAGACTGATTAACAATACAAAACAAAATTATATATAAAATTTATGTATATGTTTATACATAGCAATATATATAATAACTATATGTATGTATATGTAAATAAGGAAGAAAACATAGGAAGAGAATAACATAAAAATTAAGAATAAACGCAGATAGAAGCAGAAGGAGAGACGGTGAGTTTGATGCTGGAAAAAGTGAGAAAAGCTTTCCGAGTGCAGGCAAATTTTCAAAAAGCAGTGCCGCACGTAAACAGATTTTCTACTTAAACTGACAACAAAAGGGTAAAGAACCACAGACTTTGTAAACGGATAAACTCAAATTAACGTTGATTTTATTGTGTGTGATATTTAAAAAATAAGCATTACTTTAAACACAAAATATTGAAGAGGCAAGAACACTGCGTAAAATAATACAAAAATTAGATAAGAGTTAAACAATAAAGAGCTGCATTGAGGAAGGAACACAGGACGCTGAATATCTAAAAATGACATACTCGCACAATAGCGTTAGTAATAATTTTAAAATGACAACAACCGCAGCAGCAGATGCGACGACAATTCGTTTAAAAAAAATGTCAAATGGAGGTGGAGTTGGTAATGTGAACCGCAACACACCGACAACAACTTTAAATGTAACTGCACATTCCAACAGTATTGCTAGCAGTACAAATTACCAATCATATTATCAACAACAACAAGTTTTAAGTTCTTCACCACCCGGTTGTGTAATGTCATCGGGTGCTTCCACTTCATCTACAAGCAGTGATTCCTCGCTAGGTTCTAGTGGTATTGGTAGTGGACATTCTTCGTCGCGTCAACGTAAGCAACAGCAGCGTAAACAGCAGCAAAACCAACAACAACAGCAGCAGCGCGATTCGCCACACCTTTCAAGTGGCACTGATAGCGCAGTTTTCTTTAGTAATAATAATTATCATTACCAATCGCATCACGGCGGTAGACGTGGCGGTAGTGCTCATAAGCAGAGTGATGGTCTAAAATCACCTCACTTCCAACATCTGCAACAACCTCAGCAGCAGGCCCGTCAATCGCCAGCTGTTATATTAGGTGGTGGTGAAAATCCAATTGCAATTAATAGCAACAGCGGCAGTGCCGGTCGCAAGACACGCGCTCAATTCGCGATGATTAGTAGCCCATTATTTGGTAAGTTATCACCAACACACCTGGTATTACCCACTGCGTTGACGCATTTCGCTGGCAGCAAATGCTTTGATGCCCCGGCGCCTACAGCGTTACCAAAACCACCGCAACATTGGACCCTGGGCAAGGCAGAACATAAAACAACCAGCAGTGCTGGACCCGGACTACACAGTGTTACGACAGCGCGCAACCCAGCACTGGCAGCTGATGCACATACCTGTGGTGGTCACGTTGTTAAGCATTCGAAGCGTAATTTGCTTGACGATTTCGATACGCACAACTTGAAGTTGTTGTTAAATGTGCAATCATAACCGCTATGCACTCCGAATAATATCCGTACAGCAGTATAAATTAATTCACCATTTAACTAGCGATCATCAAATAAATATATTAGAAAACAATGTCTAAAATCGATAAGAAAACTGAGTTACCCATATGTTAAACGCACGAATGCAAAATGTGATATTCGCAATGAACTATGTATGAGTGCGCTGCAAATAAATATTAAATCAAAATTACCATCGTAAACATTTCAAACAATACATACATATAATAATATTTACAATTTTCTGACCTGGAAATTAGTAGATAACAAATTTGCAATCTAGTAAATGGTGTGATAAAAATTTAAACAAAAAGCTAATCTAATAAAATGTACGTGAAAGATACAATATTTGCCTATTAACGCAAATTACGACACAAATAACAACTGCTTGTGATCTCAAGTAATAAAATGAAACATTTAATTTTAATATCTAAACTAATTGAACAAACGAAAACAAATAAAACTAACGGAAATGCAAACTTTAAAAATTCAATAATTTAGTAAATTCACAATTCTTGTAAAAGAAACTTTGTACAAATTATTATTTTTGCTATTAAGTTATAACTATTAAAGGTTTAAGAAAATTTTAAAATATAAATCGAAAGCCACGAGTTTTCAATTCAGTCTAATTACGCATCTGTATGGCACTGAAAACAGAATCAAAAACAACAAACAACACAGAGAAACATTAGATAATATTATTCGCCACAAATATTGTATAATAATTACTATTAAAGAACTTTGTGAATTCTGTCTATCCTGTTGTTTGCAAATGGCAGTGACACTAAAAATATAACTTTTTTAAAGAATGAATTCCATCAACCCACCAAAGTAAAGAAGCAAATAGTTGAGCGTTAATATAATACAAACAAAAACAATTGTAAACAAAATGCAATAAAAGCAATAAAAATTAACAACGAGGAAAAAACCATTTAAGCTGTGACCTTATGCGTGCGCTTAAATAATGCGGAATGACCATGCGTCACACCTTCAGATAACCAGGACAACAGCAGTTGCAGCTGCAGACATGTGAACCAAAAAATGTATTACAATAAAATCACAATCAGCAGCGACATTAGAAATATAACATGAAAACATTCATCGAGTGGGGGATATGTTCAGCAATGGCGGCAGTCAATATAAAAACATTTTTTGTAACATATGCCAAAATTTATTTTACTTACCATAAACAACAAGATTCTCATTATTCGTATTAAATTTTAACAATTTATCATTTTTAATTTGTGAAACAAATTAATTGTAGAGATATGTAATTTTAAAGCTAGTGCCCTTGTACAATAAGCGTTGCTTTTGCGCCAACACATCAAGTTCCGATATCCTTATTTTTTCTATATTTTTGATTGAGGGTTCTATGCTAGTATTTGATTGCTTTTTTTTTAATTAATAATAACAAATTGAAAACGAAAGTAAATAGATGTAGCTCTTTGTACCTAACAGGATTTTAACTTGAAATGTATTCGCATATGTAATGCTACATATAAAATGTGACGATTTAAATAAAAAAAAAAATTACTTAAAAACCAAAAATTTGAAAGTTTTGGCGCGGATGTTACGTTTTTGTACTTTACATTTAAATATAATTGTAATTTAAATAATATAGTTATATTTATTTATAGTTTTCTAACTTTTAATTCAGCATCTTTCATAGTAACTGTATAATTTCATTACTTAATATGTATTTACATAAGTCTTCTGGACTGTAGTAGGTAATAATTTGTATTATATAAAAAAAAAATTGAGAATACTTCTCAATGTAAATATAAGAACGTTAACATTTTGAAAATTTGTATTAGCGAAATAACATGCTGAAAAGTATTTGCAGAAATGACAAAAAGACCCAAAGATAAATGTTAACAAATTTTAAACTAGAAATTGTAAATTTTAAAATGTTTGATGATACTTTTCCATCATCAAGCCATGTACAAACCATAAATACAACAATAGATAAAAGACAAAAACCAAACGACCGCAAGGCCCAATACAAAAATGCGCTTTAATTTATTATTACAAACCACATTTATTCAAAAGACGCCTGCCAAGTGATGAAATTTTGAAGAGCTGTTCCTTAAATAAATGTACATTTATAGTCGGAAAGTTGTTCAAAAATCCCAGAACTTAACAAACATCATTTCATGCAATTCTGTACGCTCTGGCGTACATATGTTTGTATTTACATTAGAAAGTGCAAGAGAAGAGTTACATACATATGCAATAAAATTTCAACCATCAAATTAATAGCTTATTAAAGCTAAAAAACGTAATTTTCAATTAATGCTAGTCCCTAATGCAAAAAAAAAGTTAATAATCGGCGTTTGTATGTATATTTTCCTATATCAATTTTGGCCATTACAAATATGAAAAATTGTAATTAAAAATATAAATATTGATTGGAATTAATTTTTAAAATCAGAGCATACTAAAGTTACTTCTTTTTACGATGAAAATTTAAAGTGTAAATTGATTACAACTGCCTTAAAACAGTATCCTGATGAGTGATTGTTTGCGGCTACAGCGGAGCACTTAAGCCCAGTACCTTGTTTTTTTAGTTCATAATATTTTTTTTTTTTTGTTTTTTTGGGGGATACCAGATAGTTGTTACTGTCTGATAACTGATTTATATCAAATTAAATTGTGATGGATTATTAAGCATTTGCCGGCAATACGGTACAACAATGTCCGACTTACCATTAAGAAAATTATGATAATAAATATGTATGTATAAAAGGTATGCTTAAAAATAGTTCTTGTTTGAATGGCTTCGAAACATTCTTCTTATCACACTTGCGCATGATTGTAAAGTAAAAGATCTAGTTCCCTAGATTTGTGTAAAAAAGTAAGAGGTATTGTGTGTGGGAAGAGAATGCTTCGAGTGTCGTTGTAAACAATAATTACTAAATCTGAACTGCTGTTGCCAATTTTTGTGAATATGTTGCAAATGTTAGTTGCAATCTTAAATGGTAAATATTTTGAATATTGTGATGCTATATACGTATGTTAGTATGTATTGAATATATTGTATTTTGCTTACTTTTTGTTAGTAATATGAAATTGTATATGACCCATGTGTGAACATACAATATAATTGTTGAACTCCGCAAGTAATCTGTAATGATAGTAATATAAAAATTTGACATTTTTCTCCGACTTCTTCTAGGAAGAAGCCAGAAAGAATCAACAATTATTTAGTTATTGGACGCGCACAACGTAATATGAAAATGAAACTTAGTTGAACAATGAAAATTATTAATAATAGTCATGTGACTAGTTGATGGGTGTGCGATGAATGAACTACACAAATTTGTTAATTTTTAACATACCACTATAGATATGTATAGGTATATTGTACGTTTTGAATACATAAAACAAAAATTATTTTGGGTTAACAGAAAGTTTATATTCGCACATAAACCCAAATAATTCATAGGTACATATGTGTATGGAAAACAGATTGAATTTGCATTTTAAAATTTTCTTTACCAAATGTACGCTTTTATTTTGTGTAAATTATTAGTACACATTGCATATATAGACCTTTTCAGAGCAAAAGCAAAAGCCACTTGCAATTGATATATTAATATAATATTGTATTATTGCGTGCTAAACTTATCTTTTACTTTGAAAACGACTATGTAAACTTTGCAAAAAAAAAAAATAAGTAAAAAGCAAGTTATACATACATATTTTAAACCTTAGCCTGTTCATATACGGATGACATATATTTCGTATATACGCATTTAAATTTATGTATATGCCAAGCTTCTTACGATTTTGCCTCAATCTATTTGAAAGTGCAGCCGTGATATTTGAACGCAATCAATATTTTTATTTAATCCTAGTTTATTTTTTTTTTTAAGTCTATGTAAACGCTTACGATCTACTGTCTAGAGTTTAATTCCAATAATCCAAAAGCAAATGCATACAAAATGATTGTGTGCGATAAAAAATACTTTATGAACATCTTAAAATTTACACACACACGCAGACACTAGTGAAATTAAGCGAATTGCATTTTTAAATGTAAGTAAAATAACAACAAGCGTATTTTTTGCTACTCAGACATAACCTGCATACATAGTACACAATCCGAAGTTGTTAAATAAAAACATCATAAAATATTTATTTCCAGTTTTATGGGGTTAGGTGTAGTTAGAGATATGAAAAAATTACAATTTCAAATAATTTTTTTTGCCAGTAAATAATTGTATTATATAAAAGTAAAAACATAGCATCATTCAATTAAGTTTCGATTTAACATGACAGATATTTTAAAAGAAAAATTAATAATTTTAAAAGTAATAGCTATTTGTGTGTGATCCAGGTCGAACCGAAGCTCATTGCCTCATTAAAATCTAACGAACGGTTTTCCAGCCACAGTGTTGCCAGTTCAAAAAAATAGTTTTGATAAGAACTCATTTGAAGTTTTGCGTTCCAGAGCGCCCAACAACCCTTTAATCAAATTATCAAATAACTCAAAAAGTATTTGTAATTTTATTTAAAATTTTTGGAAAATAATTCTAAGATATTATATTTTTTTTTTTTTTGAAAATTCTTCTTACGCCTAACCTCTTATGCTAGTGATTTTCATTCAACATTTGCATTAAAATTCGCCATTTGTTACTGTGCCCAATAATGTTGGATAACGAGAAAAAGAAAATTATACATTTTTATTTCTTTTTTTTATTAGGGAAACACCATCTAGTACAAAATCTTGCTATCGAAGGAGTACATTACGAATGTCTTATTGTAGTATTTACGATAGAATTAAAATTTTCATAATGTGTGTATGTGTATGGCTTTGCAGTAACAGTGCTTAAAAATGTTTTATGAAAGTATTAAATATGCAAATTCAGAGTCAAAATCGAATCAAAATGTATATTCCTTTGTCAGTTTTAAAAAAGTTTTAAGAAATGCATGTTTTTTAATTTCAAAATTAATCAAGTTCATTACAATTATCTGTTTTATTTATCATATTTCACTTTAATTTTATGCTATCTTAAATTTCTCGTACAATGAACTACAATAGATTCTTAATAAAGCAATTATAATGTGCATAGATAGGAATGTATGTAGGTAAAGAGTTTTACCCAGTTATTAAATATTTGTGATTAAGGAAAGAAATGGAAGTGCGGGTAGTGAGCAGGCATAATTAATTTATTGATTAGTATGGTTTGAAGTTACGCAAAAGCTTTAATGAAGACTTGATAAGTGAAAATTACAAAAAATTAATAATAAACCAGGAAAATTAAATGAAAATTAAAAGAAACATGCACACCAATGCAAACATTAATTATAAAAACAAAAATTAAAACACATTTTATACAAACCTAAAAGTACACTTCCGCACATGCGTTGTCATACATACCATTTTTTTTTTTTAAATTCATTTTTAATACTTGTATGTATTTGTAGAAGTGTTTGTTACCGAAGCCTAAAATATAAATGATAAAAAAATGAAATTAGCATAGCAAATTGAGGGCTTCGTGGGAAAGAAGTGAGTTGTAGGCGGAGTGTATTGTGAGAATATGCTCGAATATTATTTCTGTATCTTGTTTTGATTTTTTTTTTTTAATTTTAATATGCATTATTCTTTTTGCGCCTGCGGATTTTTCTGAACGCTTTGACATGTGAAATGCTCAAGTTCATTAATTATGCACATATTTAATATATGTGCTAAAAAGTATATATATATAAAAAAAACAAAAAAAAAAAAAAGAAAAATTCTAAAAACTTTTCATAAAAAAAAACATTCTTCCAAAAGAGCAAATCAACAAATAAAACGTAACCGGAGAAGAATAGTTCGAACTTCGTGTGTACAATAACGAACGTTGAGTTGGGGCGAGAGATAAACATTTAGCACTTTTTAAAATGACAAATCAGCAAAATTCAATTTAAATTCAAAATTAGTAGAAATTATTAACCATTTTGTTCTTTCAATGTTAAATAAAATAGCGATATTTATCATACTCGTTTCAAATATTTTGTTATGTATATCCTTTGCTTCGTCTCAACTTCGTTTAAATGCAAAATGTTCTCTTACACGAACCCTTTACGTTTTGAGGAATAAAACGTTAAATAAAAATATGCAATTTTGTGTGATAAAGTTATTTAGGACTTAGATCGCTTAAATCATGAAATCACAGTCGGCCAATTAGACCGATTAATCTTTGTTCCATATTATATAAAAATGAAAGATATTTAATTTGCTAATTTCGTTTGTAATATAAGACATCTTAATATTCAGATTACTTACTATTGATTTCAAATTTTGATATATTTAGCTTAATATGTAAATTTTCCTTTTTATTGTTTTGTGATTTTTTGTTTTGAAAATTTATGAAAAATCCAAATGTTATAATAATGTAGCAGATCCCTAATATAAACATACAAATTTTTTTTTTTTTTTTTTAAATAAACATGTACAATAAAATTTAAATCTGAATGTCAGTGAACATTATATGTAAATACAAACAAATCATGTGAGCTAAATGGCAAAACATACTTTCATTATCAACAAAATTGTAACTGAAATTATTTAATGAAAATGAAGAAGTGAAAAAAAAGAAAAAATTTTTATTGCACATTTTTATGCAGTAAAAAACCAAAAAAAAGTGTAAAATTGTTCAAAAAAATAATATAAATTGTAATTTTTTATTTAATATATGCGATTAATTCAACACCAATTTTTGAACCCCAAAAAACGAATAGTAATTGCCAAAAATCAAAACCTGTTTTTTTTTTAATCTCGATTCATCCAAAAACAACAATGAAAAAAACAAACGATTATATACAAATAAAAAGTTGTACAATATGTAAATATTTTCCAATTTTACAATTGTACAATGAACCAAAAATTTTTGTGTTTTAATTTTTCAAGTTGAGGCAGCACATTTATAGCTTTTTGTTTATTACCTGAGTCAACGATGAAATGTTATTGAGCATTTATCATAATTGTCGAGTGCCAAGATTTCCAACATTGTCATAAAAAACACAGAGTTTGCGTTCGAATATCACAACAATCAGGTGAAAAAACGCACGCTTTTGAATTTGTCAAAAAAAATTTAGAAAAATTTTTTTGGTAATAGTAAAATCTATATTTTTACAAATTGTCAAATTTTCGAAATCTAATAGGACTATGCAGAAAATAAAAATGAGATGGAAAAATGGCAATACCATACATAGCGAAAAAATATAAAAATGTGCATTAATGCTGAGACCACTGTTACAGATCATATTATCACATGGAATAGCAAATTACATCTTCAATCAATCTGAAACGAATAATTACTGTGCCATACCGTACTTTAAATGTCACTCTGGTACATTCTTGAAAACGCCAAATGCAAGTTGAGATGCACAGAAAACGGCAGCTAATTTACTTTTATTATATTATTTTGCATAAGCGTTATATAATGTCAGACATTCCGTGCTAAAAGATAAATGAAATTAATCGGGAAGAGATGTCATGAAGCGGACCTACCTAGTAATATACATACATATATGTAACGGAAAATCATGCTGCGAGCAGAAAGTGCTTTGCAATATCACTGACAACAACACATTAACCGTTTGTATCATCAGCTGAAAACATATCGAAAATTGTTTTGAAGTAATTGTGAGAACGAATAAAAAGGCTATTGAATCAAAGTAATTACACAAAACATAACATTATAAAATACAACTATCATCGTATGCTGATATACTATGTATCTATGTCTGAACATACGCAAGTGTATGAATGTGTAAACATATATGTACTTACACATGGATTTTTATGTTTTTAAGTCACTAATTTGAATGTGTAGTTTTTCCAATCAAATGATATGCACTTTTCATAAAATTGTGTGTTTTTAATATAAAAAATTTATAAATTTAAACTAAAAGAGCCAACACATAGGATACACACATGAGTACGCCACTAGAATTGAAAAAAAAAAAATCAAAAAACAAATGGTAAATTTTAGGGAAACCTGGAAACGATACAAAGACAAAATCACTACAAACTCAAACACCAATAATTGCATTGCATTTGTACTTAAGTAAACGGTTAGTATAAACTTGCATAAATATGCTCATATGTATGTCAAATTGCTAAACAAAGGTTTTATAAATTTCATCTTCCGAAAAGGTCATGTAAAAATTAAGAATACGTTATCAAATCCATTTATAGTTGAACGGTATGTGTGTATCTATGTATGAGAAAACGGAAAGTTTAATAATGCCATCCATTAAACGTTACGCGTAACTAAGTTTATGCTCGTCATAACAAATTCCGTAGTGCTGTACATTTGCAGCAGCGAATTACCAACAACTACAAACACAAACACAAAAACAAACAAATAAAAATTAAAGATAAGAAAGAAAACATTATTGCAAAATAAAAACATAAAAGATAACAATATAAATAAAAAAATAAAATAAATAAAAATAATCAGAATAAGTGATAAGAAAATAATAGTTAAAACATTAGAGTTATAAACCTCTGTGATTTTTGTATTTGAATTCAGAATATAAGTAAAATCAGTTCTGCTATACTGTATGAAAAACGTGTGGCTAACTGGAGCAGGAGCATTGTAAATGTGGCCATATTTGTGGACTTTTGAAAGAACAACTATTTGATTTTGGTTGGTTTCGCTTTAAGTCTATTTAATTTGTTAATTCAGAGACTAATTCAATATTTTATTCGAATTTTATACATATTTATCCTTGAAGACAGATTTACCTAATTATTTGATAAAAAAGATCAATTCCATGCACAACTTGAAAGCTTAAGATATTGAGAGCGTGAACGTTTAGTTCAACACAATAAATGATGGTTTCGTCAAAAAGTCAATGCGTTGTAAGCGTGGAATGCCAAGCTGTCTTCCTTCTGTTTTTGTTTTAATTATTGGTTTATGCGCCGCTCCACTAGGCTCTCGGCCTAAGACGGCTATAATACGCAGAGAAAGGATACAGGCGAGTAACCAATACTTAAACTCTACAATTGAAAATGAAACAAACAAAAATATACATGCAGAGATATTTTCAACTCACCCTTAGTGAAATGATATAAATATGATAAGAGTTAATGATACATGCGTAAATATGTTTTTGAGTTTAAAGGTGATATGTAGGTATTTATATATAAACGTATGTTTGTACATAATTCGTCTATATAATTCACTGAAACAGCACCTCCGTTATAGTAGAAAGCACAAGCGTTCCTGCTGCGATAGGTATATCGAGCGATTTATAATTCAGCGTGCGAAGGCTGTAAGAATTGAGAAGAAATGTAACTATCAAATGCTTGTGTGAAAGTGGTCTATATGTAAGTGACTTTTTAAGTTTTTAACATTTTAAAAATGTATGCAAATGTGCATATGCGTTATAATTTATAGGGCCTTATAGCGTGTAAGTTGATCTGAATGTGCAGAAAATCCGAAAAAATAAATATAAAAAGATTAAAGGGAATGTTAAAATCGGCAATGCTAGCTTATCTATTTCGACCTAAGCCAAAGGTCGAATCTTTTGTGAAATAGTGAGCAATTAGTTACTTAAGTATAGAAATTCAAAGATACTAGGTGTGTCCCAAAAATAACCGAACTTTATATATAAAGCATTAAACATATCTATTCTATGTCTTTTAAACGCACATTACTTCATGTAAATCGGATAACAGATTTTGAAAGTACAGCCCTTTCAATTAAAGAAAAAGTGTCCAATTGTTGATTTTTTCACAAAGAGCAAATATAAAATTTTATGTTAAGCTTGAACAAAAATGAAAAAAAGTTTATGGTGACGATTGTATGAGTCGCACTCAAGTTTACACCATTTAAAAATGATGGTGAGGATTTAAATGACGCGGGCGTCCAGAAGCTAGTAATTGTGCTGAATTGGTGGAAAAAGCAAGTGCAATTATTGGTATCGATGCAAATTTTACCAGAATGTTGGCTGATTAAATACGATAAAAAACGTTATTTCGATAACTTTAACTGAATATTTGGGCAAATAAAAAGTTCTGTGCGCGTTTTGTTCCACATGAATAAAAAGTGAACGAGTTTTCGATGAAAAAACGGATTTCTCTCATCAACCACTTTCCGTATACACCTGATCTATCACCATGTGCCTATTTTCTATTCCCAAAACTTAAAACCAATATGATAGGAGCATTTCACGATGATAACTCAGCCATGCAAGCAGCCGTAACCGAGGTGCTGAACAACATTCCTATAAATGACTTACAAAAATCAGTGCATGCGCTGGTTGAACGTTTCCAATATTACATTGAGTCTAATGGAACCATTTTTGAACATATAATAACCTTCAATGATAAAATAATGTACATTTTAATACTATATCCAAAAAGTTTGGGTAATTTTAGAACACACCTTGTATGTACTAGTTATAAAATAGTTTTGACCTGATGACTCAACTCGCAAGTTCTCACCGCAACAGTTTGAGTATGAGAATAGATTTAGCTAGAAAACACGTGTAAACTCAAATCTCACTGTGGAGTGTTCAATTGATGATCGATGTGCAATAGAAAAAGTGTGTTGTTCAAACGACAGTCGGAACTACGGAACATATGCGAATTTTTAACCGGCCAAAGACTGTCAACACGGCAGTATTACTCCAAATTACTTCAGGTATATTTTCTGCCTCTACAACATCAACCAGAATAATTTGTTCTGTGGTTGTTGTGGAAAAGTGTGCAATTCCAACTTTGAATCCTTTAGAAAGTGGTCATTTAATTGGTAATTGAGGCAAACTTAAAAATAGTTTTAATAAATAACACATGCAAATGCAATAAATGCAAATAACAACTAAAAAACGAGTGAACATTTTAAAATGATAGTGAAAGTTAGACATACATATGCATAGCGCAGTATGATATAATATATAATACAAATAATAAATGTACATATACGTAAGTAAAGAAATTTGTTATACATATATATATTTTTCTTTCTAAATAAACAAAATCTATAAAGAGGAAATTATAAAAAAACATACATACGCAAGTATTAAAACAATACAAATAACTAAGTTTAAGTAAATATGGATACAAATTATAAATATAATATATATGTATATCTCGTCATGTAGTCAACGTAAAAATGTGTAAATGTGAAGCAGCCAATTTGGTACTAAATGTGACATCCAAAGAAACAAAAATTAAAAAAAAAAATATCGTAAAATACATACATGAACAATTTTTAATCATTACCAATTATGTGTATATCATCATGATACACAAATGTATATACATATTATATATACAAGTAAAGTTACAAGAGGAATACAAATTAAATACAAGAATCGAAATGCATATATTGTTTGTACGTTTATAATAATTAAAGGCATTTTATGTAAAATAACTGAAATTTTGAATAAGCGCATGAAAGAAAAGTAAAAATCAATCAACGGAATACTTATAAATGTGGCACAGACACATACAATACATACATATTTAGTTCCAAGAAATTTATGCATTTGCTAACCGAATGCCAACACACCTGCATCGAAAAACCACATGAACAACAAAAAGAAAGAAGAAAGATGAAATTATTCTAAAATAAAATTGCATTTACTAAGATAACAAACCTAACATACACATTAAATTTGAACTAACACTGCTTACACGCATGTGTATTTGTAAGATTTTAATTGCGTATATGTATATTCGTACATAGTATGTATGCATGGCGATAGAAGGCATAAATTGACCTTTAGAAACTTGTTTTTCAATATGTTCTATTGTAATATTTCCAAATGTATGCATGGATATACGTACCTATGTATGTATGTTAGTATGTATATATGGTACATACATATTTTTGTGAATATGTACATATGTATGTGAATGTATTTGTTTATTGGCATGAAAGCTTAAAAGAGCGTTACAAAGACTTAACGGTAAATAAAAGTTAATAATCACTTTAGCTACACCTCCCGTACATACCGGAAACTTATAATAGAAATACCATAACTCAAAACAAAAATGCAAGTCTTAAGGTCCTCCTTTCAGAAGGATTTACACTTAACAACATACTTGTGTAGAGCACATATAAATAAATACAGCTGTGTACATACATATGGTACATATTTATGTATGTATAACCATGCATACAGGGTCGTAGGGATAAAGCCGGGGTTCGAGGATGATTGTGGTGTATTGTTGGAGAACTAAATCTGCAAAAAATTGTTGCAGAACATCGATGCTGCTGAGAGCTTCGGACCCGGGATGAATTGTTCCGAACTCTACCCCTCTCTCGATCATTGCATACATATGTACGTACAATACATTTCTGCACTTTGTATGAATATGTATTTATGTTTATTCCAAAAAAAAACTTGACATGCATACATAACATACATATGTACATTTGCAAGTGGGCGTAAAATATATGTATGAATATATATTTTGTAACTTCAGCAGAATTCCAACCCAAACTCACTTCTTGTATACATATGAATGTAAACTAAAAACAATTAACCAACAGACTATGTATGCAAGAGAAAAACACTGTAACAATAAAAAGCATAGTTCTTCTCATGTCTTTCCTAAATAAAGTATGCCTTAAGTATATTTTTTAAATCACAAAGAACTACATATACATACATATATAAAAACAAAACATATTTAAGCTTAACAAATTGAGCGGAAACAAATGATAAATAATGAAGTTTGAAGACAATGTATATGGTTAAAGGTATGTTGATAATGGAAAATAGTCATAATACATAACACAAGTACATATGTATGTACATAGAGATATAATTTCACTAAATGATAACTAGACACCTAAAACAGATACATATATGTATGTACATACGTATATATCCCACCATTCCGGACTCCAAAAATCTGTCTAATTTAAAAAGCCAACTAACTTTGAAATGGATAAAAAATCAAATTTCGTAAAATTATCCGCCCGAGTTTTTAAAGTGAAATTGTATGCATTTGAGTAATAACATAAATTCATTGTGGACAACTATTTTACCAAGTTCTATGCAAATTAACAAATAAAATGAAAATAAAATAATAAGAAAAAAATTAACTTAGAGAACAAATCCTAAATCCCTTTCCTGTCTTTTCCAACTTCCTTACCCCATCCGAGTCCCAAGTCATCCGTTGCAAGTAGGAAATCCTTAGCAACCTTTCCGACATCCTTCCCAAAATCCCCAAATATTTAAACAAAGAGATTAAAAGTTTGTGCCTAATAAAGTGGGTGCGCACACAAAGAAGTTAAAGAGCAGAGAAAACGCATTTTTCAATGCGATCCCGAACTTTGAAGAACTCTGGCGGTTACTGTATACGCACATCATTATCATTAAAGGATATGTATCAATATGAAGAAGGTAAATATATAATTTTTAGCAAACATTCAGAGTTGGCACCATTATACATACATACACACATATATAGTTTTTTAGTTATGCACTCAAAAATAAAATTGACTTGGACTAGTGCACATAAATTGCGCGCGCAAATTGAACCGGTATTTTCCTAGATTGATAGAACCTATTTATGTTCGTGTGAATTTTGATCTCCATATGTCAATTAATGTGTGTTGGGTAGCTGTTTGTTTACAAAGCGATTTTACCATGGAAAAAAAGCGAGTTTGCTGGAAATATTGTTTTTAATGGAATCATGCTAACGTTAAAAATGATGTAACGTACTCTTGCAATTTACCAGGATCAAAGCCGGAGAAATACCTTCAGGTGTTGGGAAAATTTTTATTTTTAAATGTTGCGAAAAAATTCAACATTAATTTATCGACGAAATCGTAAAGAGACTGCAATCAAATTTGTTCGAAAATTATATTAAAATCATCATCAAATAATACATATATGACAAAAGTAAAGTCAGCTATGCGGTATAAAGTCAGGCGCACGTTTGAAAATCTTTCTATTGCGTATGTAGGTATATGGGGGCTAAGGGAATTATTGATCTGATCCAATCCATTTTTGACATACAGTCATACTATTATCAGAAAAGAGTTATCTCCGAATTTCTATAATATTATATATGTATCTCACAGATTGACCGATATATTCGATAAAAAGTTCGCAACAGGAACTGGGGTCCATATTTTGGGTATCTGGGTGCTTGAATAGTTTTGGTCCGATTTAGAAAATTTTTAGTCATAAGGTATACACCTTAAAGCAACTATTTGTGCAAAGTTTTATCCGGTCAAAGTTGATTGGTTTTTTATTATTTTAGTATACTGATAAGTGCAAGAATCAGATGGAATTTAAAGCTCTGTTATATGGAAAGTTGGCGTGGTTTTTAAAATTGTGTTGTAGAAATGTCAGGATATTATTATATACTAAATTTGGTTGATATCGGTTGAGTACGTCCCGAGATATGGGTTTACACGTAAATGTTGGCGGTACCATGTCCATCATACAAATTTGTTAATGGCTCCTATAAAGCCTTCTCGTACCATCTTGGGTGTAAAATTGTATGCCTCTGGTGCATTTCTTTATATATTTATCGCACTTTTAGTAGTTTTTAACAAAACCATTATATTTTAATTATTACTCATGTTATCACTTGCACGGACAGACAGACAGTCTCGAAACTCCACTCGTTTCGTCATTCTGATCATTTATATATACATATATGTATAACTCCATATTAGTTTTAGGTGATACAAACAACAGTTACGTGAAAAAACTTTTATACTCTTTAGTAACATGTTGCAAGAATATAAAAATTCCATAAAAAGGTGTCAGGTATAACTTTGTATTGCAATTGAGAATTGGAAATGTGGACAATACTGTATAAGTATAATAATAGAGTACTGTATGTATGTATGTATGTATATTTATGGATATGTACAGTTAGACTGTTTTCAACTTTACACATAAATATAGATATGTACATTGTATATAATAAACACGTATATAAGTATCTATATAATATACTTAGGTACTCAGGTAAACATATGCACATATATGTATGCATATGCATTTTTATTAGTACTTTCGTGTTTAGTATTCGTATAATGTTCAGTGTTATTCACTCCTTACCTCGATGTTCATCGACCGTTGCCATTTACGCTTTCATGCAGAAGGTGCTGCATTGTTTAAAAGAATTAAAATAGAGAAAACGCAGATATATTTGTATGCGCTACACACACACATACATACATACATATATGTAAATAGTTAACTTTTATGCATGAGTGGCAATTGTCAATATACGCACAAAGTCGAGCGAATAGACATTTTGTAGGGGCGAACTGTTGTATGGAAGTCTCGTTGTTGCAAATATTGATCTTTTCGTAATAACATACTATGTATAAAGAGGTGTTGGTTTATGTAAGTTTGTATACTCATATATGAAATTTACTATATGTGCGAAATCATCAACATTTCTGTGGTGTATGAACCAAAGCCCAGCTATCCACCGTCTTTGTCTTTCTTGAAAAAATGCAATAGCATAAATATAAAACATTGGTCATATAACAAAATCATTATAAAATTGCTAAGTAATTGGTATAAGTCTTTGGTTGTTCAATTCAGTATTATCCACGTGCAAGCCATGAAAAATTAATAAACAAAATAAATGTGCATTTACAGAATTTAATGTGAATCGCCGATCGTATATTTCTTCTATATCTATACTAAAAAAATTGAATAGGCTCCGAAACTACTTGACGGATTTGAAAAATTTTTTCACCATTGGGAAGCTACACTCTCTCCGGTGAACATAGGCCACATTATATTTTCAGTTAGTATGTATGTCTAACTGTTAAAGTTACGTTACAATAAGTGTTCTTTTGTTTAAAAAAATAATAATTAAAATGCCGCCTCTGTAATCTCTCTCTCCCTCTCTTTATTTGTATTTTAGTATTAATCGTTATCAAAATTAATTACTTAATATTCAAGACTGATTCAATGCCTTAATATATGTAACTTTTTGAGTTATTCAATTTGGACATTCTATTCGAAAGATATCACGAATTTAACATGTTAATATTAGAAAAAAGTCGCACGGGAGGGAGTCAATGTCATGAAATACAGTGCAGCAAGGCTTACTCGCCCAATCGACTCTCTACGAGGTGGTCGTGTACAGAACTAAGTATAAACAATATTAAAAGTTCGATGTTCACATCTCATTGTATATATGAGGATTATTATATTGATTCCCCAAGTGGGATGGCAAATGGAGTGATCTGCTATTTTTAAATAATTTTGGATTAGCTTGATACCGCAGCTGTTCTTCAGAAGGACCTATCCAAACAGGTGTCTGTCGATGAGAAACATTTTTCTGCTTAAAATTCTCAATAATTCAAAAAATATACATATACTTACATACATACATACATATGTATATATAAATAGTAACTATAAATGAATACAGATAATTTTTATGTTGATAAAAATCGAAATTATTTCCAATATTCCTTCGATCATAATTTGACAAATATTGTATTTAAGCAATTGTATGTATGTACATACATATGTACAAATGTATATTATACGTACTATATTACGATTTCATACTAAAAACAAGTGAAAATTGCCTGAAGCGATCACATCAGTAAAATAAATTCGTACGGTGCTGTGACACTGCCAAATCTTCTTCTAACATATGTACATACTACATACGTATGTATATATATTAGCTGTAGGCTATGTAGCCTGTACATACTACGTACATAGATACATACATATGTACATACATATGTCGGTACAAATCAGTCGAACAACTTTACCAATTTACTTTTGAGGTATAATAGGCACTTATTGCAAGACCTCACTCTACATATACATATACAGATATGTATATGTTTACATTCATATACATATAATTTGTACATACATACATACAAATCTTAGTGATGTAGAAGAATGGATGGTATCACGTGGTTTCGCCTTCATACCCTTATTTGTAGTTTTGTTTATACATTGGTAAATATGTATGTATAAGTATATACTATATGTATATAAGGAGATATGTGTGGCTACGTCGTTTCCAACAGAGATATGGTGCTGTTTATGAATAAAATGCCCTGTTGGACATTATTGTGTACAAAATACTTCACGGAAAATGTTTAAGTACGTAAATATACTATATACATAAGTATATATAATATGTATGCATTGGATTGATTGGCACCCCCCTCATGTTCCCATGGGATATATGAAAAAATAATAATTTTACATATATGTATGTACATATGTATGTTCATATATTATATATGGTATTTATATATATATATATATATATATATATATGTCTGTGCTTATATAGATGTCTGATAAACACGTTGCTCAAAAAATGGCTGTTCCACAGTGTTTCAAAAAATCGATTCGCATGGACCTCCTGATAATACTATATACATACATATACGGGCGCATATATACACACATGCATGTACATATATAGATATATGAGTATGGATCCGGGTTTCGAGCTAAGGCACTCCAAAATGTTGGCAATTACTTACTGCTAAGATTGTGATTATTTATATGCACACATATATATATTTATATTCAAGTGTGTAAATATGTACATATATGTAACATAAAGTGTATATACATTTAAATACTGTGCCCAGTTGCTTAAATTTATGCAAGAATTGTATGTATGTACATATTTTTATATTTGTTATATATAAGTAGTACTTGTTATTATGAAGACGAACCTCAACATTAAGCATTTCATTCATTTCTTTTACTCCACCTGGTGTAAACTACACACATACAAATGTATGAATGTACCTACTTACGTACTTATAAACAACAAATTCATGGATATATGTGTATGTATACTATACCCATCTGTACATACTCCAGTCATACATTTTATACTCAAAAATAATCAAATGTTTCTTAGATAAGAACTCATTTTTTTGTTCCTTTTATACTGTTTGTTTTTGGTTCTTTATATGTAATAAATTTTTTATATGCATAGCAAGCATTATATGTACATACATACACATATGTATGTTTGTACATACGTTCGATATTTTATTAACACGCGCGAGTAAGGCCCACTGTTCCAATATGGTTTGCATTTAAAATGCAAACAAAAAACTACACGAGCATTGCGAAACAAAACAAAGGAACAAATATAATGTTAAATAAAAAAAATATAATGCCAAAAAACGTGCCGTTGAAATTGCGCAGTGGGAAATTTTTGGGAAGTTTACGCTTATTCTTTCATGGATATACACCCTGCAGGAAATTTTGCAGCTCTGAATAGGGAAGTACATTTACATATATGTATGTATGTACCATAAGTATGGACATATGTATGTAGCTATGATCAAATATGGGAATAAATTAAATTTATTAAGATCTATAGCTTTGAAGTTTAGTATTGTT
The DNA here is from genome assembly GCF_042242935.1 of Bactrocera oleae. Lineage (NCBI taxonomy): Eukaryota > Metazoa > Arthropoda > Insecta > Diptera > Tephritidae > Bactrocera > Bactrocera oleae. The sequence continues at coordinate 23,117,267 of NC_091536.1, forward strand.
TCCCTTTCATATGTGTATATATACAATACATAAGTATATAAGTTTTTAGAATACTTTTGCTATTCAACCCTTTCAAAATGTAAGTAGTTCTTTCCATTATAGTGTGTGCACTTTTTTATGTTAGAAATTACGTCCTCCATTGAGACTTAAAAATGTCCACAGTAAAAGAAACTATAGAAGAATTCAGGAGTAGTCAATTCTCTCGATTGGAGAACCATGATAGCGTGCTTGCGATTCAACTGCTGGATAATAGTTCACAATGTAGGATACTAAAAAGATATCATCAACTAGATCTCCCCTTTCGATTCAATTGATCTCACCTTCATTATTGTAAAATATTTTTCATTGTACTTCAACATTTTTGTTTTTGTCAGCAAATTTTGTTGTTGCTATTTTAATGATAAGACATTTTCCAAATAAAACTAAATACAATATAATAAAAAATTAAAATTATAAATACAATATATAAAATATGTATTTATTCTATTTTTGCAAACCCAAGTAACCGCTGGGTATGCATAGGCAATTTTTCTCGTTATAAATAATTATATATTTACATACGTATCATATAGTACAACACATGCAAACATTTGTATCAACGTATATACATATGGGTATATGTCAAAATGAAAGGCAGAAAAAGTTGTTTTGATTGCATGGAATCGTCTTTCTGCCCCTACGCAACGAATTGCCGACCAGTCTCCGGCGATAGCGATAAAATTATAAATTGTACACACGCAGCCATTCGTGTCATTGATAGAAGAAGAAAAACAATTCCAACACCCAGTGGGAAACGAAAACTTTTAGTAAACAAAAATAGTGTACATATGTATGTATTCAAAATATAAAATTTTTCAATTTTGTTTACGTTGATTTGAATATTTGTGAAATGTTTAAGGTTAATTATTATACAGGAAAATAATGAAATCAACCAATTTTAAACTGATTCACCATTAGTATGCATTGCAAGCACAACTAGTTAGTCGAGTGTCTTATTCGATTTAGCCATGTCTGTATATACGCGAGCTAGTCGCTAAGGTTTTGAAATATCGATCTAAAATTTTCACTCGTTCTTTTCTCTCAAAGAAGCTGCTATTTCGTCGTATGTTTTTATATGGAAAACTTTTTTATAAGAAATGAAAGTGCATATGCGTGGAGTCTGCTGCAATAGGTTCTTGGTACCATAAGAAACTCTCTATTGCTTCTACAATTTTCTACAGCTAAGTATTTATAGCAAGTTGATTAAACCTTACACATAATTATCTACATATATGTATGTATATCTCTTAGGAAAGCAAATAACAATTGATGATTCATAATGTTGCATATCTAGCGAGTCAGCGTCTACAAATCGAGTTTTCATATATTCGCATATAAGTACATATACAATATTAGAGTAAGCATGAGTATGCAATATAAGTATACATATGGTATATAAATATGTATGTATTATATATATAAGTACGTGCGTGTATGTGCACAATATACAGGGTGAAGCAAAAATATCCAGTTATTTACGTTTTTAATTTAAAGCCGTTATTAAGCCGAAACAGATGAGAGTAAAACTGGTTTTTAATAGTTAGTAAAGTACATAAGTACATACATATGTAGAGCTTGCGTAGTATCTACTTTTAAATTTTATTTACACTTTTCTAATCGGCAGTGTCAATACGTTAGCGGTTGCTCATATTACTTCACTGTGCTTTATATGCAATTTTTCTCGTCGTGTGTTTCGGTTCAATTGCTTAACATGTTAAAATTCTTGAATATTTTTCCTTTTGCAAATAGATGTTTCCATATACATACATACTTGTATGTATGTATGTACATACGAATATTTGCTTGTTTTGAAACTTGCTCGATTGCTGTTCCTTGAAAAGCTGAACGATATTCGCCTCACCCTGTTTGAAATAAAATATTTATGTGTTTTTTGCTTCACAAGGTGTTTTTCGCAACATCGTCGGACCGTAAAGCTAGCCAATCAAATTTACGTCATTCATGACGTGCTCAATGAACCAAATTAAAGAGAGACTGTTTGGTTCGTCCATATACTTACATGTACAAATGTATATATGCACACATTTACTGTATGTATCTATCTACATATATAAATCTAAATAGTTCAAGGGGGAAAAAATTTAGCGCCGTAAATTGAACGCAATTGTAACACCCAAATCTCTAACATTACATACTTTTCATTACAGTTCAAATGGATCTCAACTGAGGAATTGGTGTAAAAGATCTTGACCGCAATTTGTATTTGAAACCATAAAACCAAACATTATTTCATTTGAGAGGTTGCTATATGTGCAAAAAATTTCGATTATTTTATTCATGTCCGCAGTCTATATAGAATAGTTTTTTATGACTTTGAAAATAAAATGGCCCTAAGCTAAAAGAGGAGTTAAAGGAAATTTCTTATGTATATGTATATGTATATATTTAAAATAAAAGCTGGTTGAATAAAATCTATTTATTATTTACTCCGTAATTCCTTACGCTAATTTGAAAAACATGTTTCTAGAAAACGCAGTTTAAAGTCTGCGGTTAAACGTCAGCTGGCTCGGCGCCAACTAATCTCCAGTGGCATATCTTTTACAAATTTTAAGATCGACTTATTGGACTTAGCAATAAATTTCTTAGAGCTCATAAGTACCTATCGATAAAAACAACAAAAAATAAATTTTTTGAAATATGTACCTCCTTGTACTTCCCTTTAAATAACGTATTCAGTTGCACCGAAAATACTTCGAATAACATTTATGTATAAGTATGCCTGTGTACATACATTTGCTCCTTTTATATTTAGTGGCTTGTTGATGCTACATTTCTTCTTTTATTTCACTGCCTCTTCCGGTTCATTATAAGAAACTGCAACCGAAATACTCAAAAAACTACATGTATGTTTGTACGTATATACATATGTATGTATGTCCTTATGCGCGTGAAAGTTTCGTATTTTTACTGTCAAATTGTTAATCGCATGCATTTACACAAATTTACACACATATACATATGTATGTATGTATGTACGTAGTATATATATCTGCTTCATTGTTTATTGAGTGGTTCCGTGACGTCTTTTCCATTCGAATATTATATGCAAGTTGTTGCGAAACCGTTAAGCTGAAAAGCGCAGCATCTCGAATATGCTTGAATACTCCAGTTTCAGCGCTTTAAATTTGCTTTTATGAATTCTGAAATCCGATTTGTTACTTTGAAGCTACTTTTATACATATGTATGTATATGTAAATACATATAAATTATTTTCATGCCCTGTAGGAAAGTGTACTGCAGGTAAATTGAAGCTTTTAAAACTATAAGAGATAAGCCAAATTTTGCGACTAAAATGTCTGCGACCTTTGTTTGGGCGAACGTACATTCAGGGACGTATTCACGGGAGGGGCGCGAGGAAAACTATATAATGAGTAGTAAGATTATACAGTGCAGATTGCATTCAAGGTTATGTTAACCTCTTTGGAATAACAAAGCATACAAAATTTTGAACTTTTGGTTATTTATAGTACCTGTGCCAAACTTCTTTTTGAAAATTAAACATTATAATGTTAATCCAAGTCTGTTAGAGGTAAAACATTGCAATTGTGTTTTTCATGTTATGGAAAGGTAAATCAATTTTGCACACTAATAAGTGTGTTGAATTTGTGTACCAATTGAATATATAGGAAAGTTATTAGAAATGTGTTGACTAAAACACACTTATCTTTACAACGTATTGCCCATTTTTATCGATATCTCGGCGAGTTATGAGAAAGATTGATTGATTTAGAGACTATTTTATTGAGCATTCAATTTCCTATTTAATCTATGAAACGGGATATTTTTCAAGCAGTTGGAAACGAGAAATGAATTTTGCAATCTGATAAAAAGCAAAAAATAGAAAACTGTTGAGTGAAGGACCGTCTCATTACCATTAAGAGCTCATACTTGAAGAGCTTAGCTTAGAGGTGTCTATCAAACAATTTTTCAGAGCACGGAGCGTAAAAAACAATCGTTTTTTTTTTTGACTAACCTGGATTTATAAAATCGCGACATTTCGGTGGTTGTTCATCAAAGGTATCTGCTAAGTCTAGATGATATTACAAGTATTATGTGGCTTGCTTAAAACCAAAATAGTTTTTCTCATGCTGTTCACTCTGATCGGTTCACCTTGTGGACTACGTTATTGAAGAGTGGTATAAAAATATATCAAAGCGCTTGACGACCTAACGTAGCAAGCAATTTAACGCGCCTTTTAAAGTTTTCTGTTACCAACCGCTATTTTTGGTTTAAAGTGGCATTCGCTTTTCAATTTAAGTATGTGTGTATATACATATGTATTTATGTGTGGCCACGAAAGTTTCAGTTTGTATCTAATGTCTAATTATTCAAAAGTATTTTGTTTGGTTTTGAGCCAATGTCATGAAACGTCTAAAACCAATAACAAAAGAATACACAAAATTTAGTAAAATGTACAACCAAGTTCAAAATTGCTAAATGTGGAGCTGTAGTTTGAAACTTAAGGGGTTATAAACACTTGTGAATTTCGAAAATCGATTGTTTTTAAATTTATTTCGAATGTATATATATTTGAGAATATTCTCAGAAAATTTAAAATTGTTGCGGCAAATAATTTCGATGTTATGTGTGTGTTTGTAAAACATGTTTATAACTTAATGTAATCGGCTCCCAAAACTTTTAACGCGTTTTTCTCGAAACGGTGAGCCGGTGTGCAGAACTTTTTCGAAATGGCTTACGACCTTAGATACATACTTACATATAATTATTTCTTATGTAATGATTGATGATATTAGATTTTTGATAATAACTTCGATTTTTTAAGCCACTCTGAAGTGTAAATTTTGTCACAAAAACGGATTTTTTTTAGAAAGCTGCCATTTTGTCCAAAATCAAAATTTTTACCAGTCCTTCGATCATTACCTGTATTCATCTACTGTTTTAAATTGTTTTTGTTTTTTTTTTGTTTTTGGGCTTGAAATAACTGTAAGCATAAAAATCAAATCAAACAAATTATGTAAATGTGCATTATTTTTATTTATTTATTAAATAAGTGTCTCTTAAAAAAACGCGATTTTTCTGTCTGCAACCCAAAAAATATATTGCATGTGTAGAAGTGTATAAAAATTCACTAATTTGGTAAAATGGTGGGTTTGATTACTTTATTACACATTTTAGTTTTTCGCGTAAAACCTGATCAAGTCATTCGATCGGTTTCCGTATGCATATACGTATGTATTTAAAGACACATACATATATGTATTAGCAACATAAGTATATGTGTATGTATATATGTATGGTATGTGTATATGTATGTACACATATCGAAACTAGATTGACGCTCTTATCATCACGTAAGCCAGCAAAGTGTTGAAAAGCGACAAGAGTGTCAATATGTCCACGTATTTACAAACATTATTTGCTGATTCATTAGGCGTTACATACACAGATATCAACTATATGTATATATATAAAAATTTAATTATTCATATATGTACATAAATAAATAAGATTTTAAAATATAACCAATAAAATATTCAATTTGTTGCCATTTTGTGAAATCGTTGTTAATTTAGCAGTCTTTTCGTTTACTTGCGAAATAACCGCTGCTTGTGCATCAGTTTCGTGCCAATTAATCAAAAGTTTCTACATACATACATATGTACATATGTATGCTTTACGTTTATTGCGAATGTGAATGTTGAAAGACCCAATCTAGCCCAGTTCGAAGTTTTCTCTATAATTATGGACAGCATAGTGGTGAAACCGGTTTGAGCACGCGCAATTCACGCATAAAGATTATTCACCTTTTTGCTTGTGTATACGAGCGCAAACTGCGATCATTTCAGCTATCTTACTACTCAACTTGCCATAAAGCAAAGCAAATCTGCGACACACACCCCAATCCAAAATTAGTTTATACTCGTACATATCTACATACAAACAAATAGGTATGTACATTCATGTAGTTACATACATATGTATATATGTACAACAAAATATAGCTACAATCTATTGATCAACGGCTTAATCATATCCATGAACCGAAACCGAACACCTTCATCTGCATTTTTACCCGTTAACACTAATTCAAATTCAAAAATCAAAATCATCAGATCACCGCCTGACTTAACTGTCAACCTTAGAAAACACCGAAATTTAATTAATGAAAATTATATTCATGTTTCCACATAATCTGAATTGAAACAAGAAAAAACGTTAACTTCGGGTGCATTTTTTATAGACTAACAGGTATAAAAAGATCTGTATCTTGACCGATCATTTTGAATGTTAGCTATATACTACTAATCTGTACTATTTATCCGGATATTATGGCGCTGCTTTGGACAATGATCGTGCCAAAAGTTTTCCATGCATAAACTTAATTTTAATTTTTCAGTTCAGTTGAGTTTGTATGGCAGCTGCATATACTTATACTATAGTCGCCCGATATTAGCGGTTCCAACAAATGAGCAGCTTTTCGGGGAGAAAAGTAGGTGTGTAAAATTTTGGAACGCTATCACAAAAAACTGATGGACTAGTTTGCGTATATACAGACAGACAGATAGACAAATATGGCTACATCGACTCAACTCGCCACGCCAATCATTTATATACATAAATATGTACATACATAAGTATGTGTATATTTTATAGGGTTTCTGATGATATACCCGTTGTTATACCATGTTCATTATATTAGAAGTTTGAAACAACATTGACTAGCAGCAAGTTAAATCACCGAGTTAATTTCCAATTAAAAGCTCTAATTGATGCTGAGGACGGTCTTCTTAATGGATGTTTCTAAGGAAATACTGAAAGGAAATTAAATATGACGTTTGGTTTTTATAGTTCCATTCGATGTGATAGCTAATGGAATCAGTTTCTAACATCGTTAAAACAACCACGGGCAGGGGCAAAGTAATCCATATATCCGCATTATAGCTGTACGACTATGGTTGACCGCTTAATATGTAAGTATATCTAAAGATGAAAATTTTTCGATCGAGATGGTTAAATAGCATCCAGACATTTCGAGATAAGCTCCAAAAAAAGGTTAAAAGTGTTATAATATTTATTTTGGATGCACTCTGCTGTTATTCAGAAATCCGCGTAGTATGTGTATGCAAACGTGGAGTTCCCGCATTTTACTGATATAAAAATAAACTCGTTCGTGACAAATAATCGAAAGAAATAACTGGCTAAAGGAAAACTCTGAATAATAAACAATATTAAATCGTTATTTAGATATGAAAATGTGCTTGCGAGCACGCAAACACTTGGAACTTGTTTTGTTGCTGGTGACTTTTTAATATCACCTATTTGTTACTAAACATTGTTGCACCGCAGATATCTGGTTTTGCATTGCAAATGTGTTAAAAATTTACATACATACACACACATACATATTTACCCTGCAGTGCAACACAAAACCAGTCTGGAAATGTACCAGATTACAACTAGAAATTATAAATGGAATAAATAAATAAATACCAAATGTACATATGTACGTATGTATGTACCAGAATATTTCGTGTAAGCTATTTTTTCCCGTACAAACGGTTATTTTACAATTTGTTTATTGTTATTAAAGTAGGTAGTAGTCAGGAATTTATATAAGTATATTTTTTAGTATGTATGTATTAAAAAGAAATACGTAACGTAGTACGTACGAACGTAAAAAGTTGTTTACTTAAGTATATATTTAGCGTTTAGCTTATCAGCACTACTCTAAACAAAGGAAAAACGTCAATGCATACACTCTGACTGTAAGTACAAACTGAAATATGTATATACACCATAAAATTTTATGAATTAGTTAAATTAGACCTCAATTTGTTTTAACGCCAAACCTTTTTTGTACCCTCCCGCCTTCATAAAACCAAAGTTAGCATACTCGTACACCTCTATATCCCAGTTAATTTGCTTGCTCTTACTTTTAAAGAAAGGTTTCTAAATATTTTGGGAAGTATACCTTAAAATTGATAGGTCCTTAAAAGAATATTAGCACTTTGACACAATGTAAGTTATCATCTCATAAAATCTGACCTGGACTAAGAAAAAAAAGTACATTTTCATGAATTTTATTACAAATCAGTATTATTGCTTTCAAAAAGGCTCCTGAGTCAATACAAGCGTGCCAACGCTTAAGTCAATTTTCTATTCACTTGTTATGAGCCTCGATTGGGATGAGATGAATTTTGGTTTTTTCAATTTCGGCTCATATTTGGTTAGATTGTTAAACAGTTTTGACATCATATTCACAAATCCATGTCTCGTTTGATGAGTGAACCCCACACAGCTACGTTGTCAAGCATCTCATTTGCGATCTCTACTTGACGTCGTTTTTGTAAAAGATTCAGGTTTTTTATACGAGTCTGGCATTGATACGTTTCATACCCAAAACATTAACCTAATAATGTGTTGAGTCGATCCCGAAGAGATTTTGAGATCCTTTGCTAACTTTCTTTTTCAGTGTTATTGATGGACAACTCGAATGATTCCATTGGAAAAACAAAATTTAAAGCAAACCCGTTGTTAGATTTCTTGCCATGGTAGGTTAGGTTAGGTTAGGTTAGGAGGTCGATCCCAGAAGGGATCCCACTTGGACAGCTTAAGACGCCAGTCCGTTGTGATACCTACGACTCCTATAGTCCGGATCAAAAGATCCTTACAAGTCGACAAGACGTCTTGTGCTGACTACAAACTTGTTAAGACGGCCAATATCCATTACGGATAGGTATTCAGGACCGCCAAACGTGTGATTGCCGAGATATTTCAATCGCAGCCTAGCGAATGCCGGACATTGGAGAAGAAAGTGCTGGGATGATTCCACCTCGCCCTCCTCCATACAACTTTGGCAACTGGCATCGGGTAGTACACCAAGCCGTACCGCATGAGTGCCCATTGGACAGTGTCCAGTGAGAACTCCTACAATAGCGGCTAGATGCACTTTGCTCAGGGCGAGAAGGTCCCCCGACCTCCTGCGATCCACTCTTGGCCAGAAGGATCTCGCGGTCGCACAGGACCTAGTCATCGACCAACGTCTGCTGAGTGCACGCGAGGGTCATTGATCCAAAGTTAGAGCGCAGGACGCTAACGGAGATCCAACCCGATCCCATTCCGATGTGAGCGGGGTAAAGGTGCCCCCCCTGGCTAGCTCATCGGTTTTGCAGTTTCCAGCGATTCCGCTGTGACCAGGCACCCAAACGAGCCTGATGTTGAAATAGCCAGACGCTACCTCTAAAGAGGACAGACACTCCTTGACTAGCTTTGATTGCACGGTACGCACGCTCAAAGCTAGTATTGCTGCCCTACTATCAGAGTGAATGCTCACTTCTACAAACGAGGCTGCACTTCTACCGCCGCCTTAATAGCAGCCACTTCCGCCTGAAAAACACTACAGTGATCCGGTAGCCTGAAGCTAAGACTGACGGAGAGCTCCTTACAGAAAACCCCCCCTCCAACCTTCCCTCCTAGCCTCGATCCATCCGTAAAAAAGCTCACCGCGCCTCTTCTCCAACGGCTTCTTCCCACCCACATGTCCCTCGTTGGGATATGAGCGGAGAAGGAACCGCCTCGAGTGCCATGGTAAAAATCACCGGACAATTTTTTCACGTCGCAAACGAACATAAAAAAGGTTGCACCAAGTTATGAACATTTCATCGATTTGGCGTGCGCAGTTTAAATCATCAATCATCATCATCAATTAGATCATTCCGGGTCAAATTTGGTGACGAAAATGAAACTCCAACGCAAGGCGAACTTACTTCTCTTTGTGTATAAGAATAATATTTTTATATAGCATTCATTTCTAAGGTTATCATTAGTAATAATACATATGTATACATACGTATGTATATACATATGTACATGTATACGTATGTGCTAAAAAATAGTAAACACTGATAAAGTTCAGTGGGAAATTTCGTGAAACTTTATTGCTTGCTTCCGTGCTTTTCAAGTTGTGAATACTACCCTAACATCATTTATTATTTAAGTTTTCTAAGTACTTGTTGCCTTTTCCTTCTGCATATTTCTTTTCAGCTGGCCTTTTTCTTATAGTAGGGGAAAGCATCGAAAGCCGAAGTGCAGAACTTTAATCCGCTAAACCTAACCTACTCCCAACTCATGTCTCTCCCACGGAACCACTGGATTAAGTATTACTTCATGGGAAAGAAAAGGACATTTAAGTCTCATCTACAGTACGGACTGACTGACTCCTAATCTGTTGTAAGTATCTCAGTTTTGTCATAGTTAGAGCTGACGCTTCGCTGACAGCTTTCCATTTATCAGAAGACTAACATATACCTATGTGCTGTCAAGGTTTCCACCGTTAGACTACCGAGTGTAGATTTTAACTTTTCCCTAATATTTAAAAATTCAGCTTGGCTTGCTGCCTCCACTTGTGACCTTATTCTCTTTGATTGATATCTTAGTTAGTTGATCCTCGATCTTGTTATTGTTGATTGAATTTTTCTTCTCGTATGGCAAGTGATATTCGCATTACATATGTATGTACGTACATGTGTACCGTGGAGGATGGATGGTGTCGGCACAGCACTCCAATCGTATCCAGCGAAGAGTGGCAACATTGCAAAGGAGCAGAAAATCGCACGGCTGACTGAACGCCAAGCCACCTTGTGGTACCTGTTCATGTTGTGGCCTTTCAGTTTAACATACAAATACGATACATACTTGTATCTATGTATTTATGTATTTGTATTGCATTGCATTTTGTGTTCCAAATTCCAGTTATGTATACAGATTTCTCCTTCATCAACATATATGTATATGTACCACATATGTATATGTACATGTGTATATGTATAAATATATGTACATATATTTGATTTTCGTAACAAAGCTTTTGAGGGCAATCTTAAGCAAAGACTGCTTAAGCAGTTGAACCATCTTTTTTAGGTTTATGCCCATCAACATCAGTATAGTTGGCCAATTTGTAGATTCCGGAGTCTGGCAGATGGTTTTGGTATCTGATTTCCATCGAGCTGGATCTTCTGGCGATTTACGCAATCATGTGTTTAATCATGTATTTTAATATGTGTGTCCACATGTAAGATTTTTTGTGAATAATAAAAATAAGTGCATAATATTGAACATGTGGTTGACCGAAGTCCTTACAAACCACAACAAAATGTCAGATTGCTGTACGTACAATACATATACACCTAAGTATATACTATGCATGTATTTACATGCATATAAGAGAAGTTTACGTGCATGTAATACAAACATAAATATGTAAACTGTTTCTCCAGACGATCGTTATAAATATACTAGACATACTTAGGTATAAACATATAAGCAGCCGATACCAAAACCTATTAAATTCGATGAAATTAAATACAATGAATTCCATATGGCTACGGACTCGGTCGGAACCGGTTGCGGTTTGCACGAAAAATACGTTACGAAAGGGTCGCTGTAGATACGTACCATATACTCCGCAAATACATACATACTTATATGGACGTGTGCACCCTTAAGCATATCAATAACAACAAGCCCAACATAAGGAAGGGCCATGTTACCTACGAAAACTGACTGCAAATGTGTATATAAATGCATATGTAAGTACACATGTATGTATGAGTGTTTGTACGTACTTATGTACATGTACATGTTGGTTAAAAATAATGAGGATCAAGAATAAAACGAATCAATGGAAACCGTTGCGACAGATGTTTCCGTTCAAGGTAATCACTACAGGGTGGGAATGGTGGTATATACAACATAGATATAAATATGTATGTATATACATAGGTACATGCATATATATATGTAAGTATGTATACCGTCACATCGCATTTGTTCTTACAAGGAACTATAGAGTCGGTGAAAATAGCCCGTCATATGTTAAAACCAATTTAAAAAAAAATTGACAGCAGTTAGTGGTTCAGGTATACAAGAACTGTTATGCGAAATCGCGATTTGTAAATTAACTAAATTCCTATTTAAGGAATTTTTTTTTAATAGTAGCAATCTCTGTATAATAGTATAATTTTCTTCTAATAGATCTTGTAGAACCTGCATTATTGACTAAAATATTTAGTGACTGATTACTATAACCATTCATTATATGAGCTACACCGCCTTAGTTTTCTATTGCCCGGACAAGTATAAAACAAATCATCACGTCGGCAGTGCATCATATCGAATATTTCTATACACCTATTCAAAACAGGGGACTATTTCCACTGTCGCCTGTGTCGTTGCCTACAGTGGTTGCCCGCTGACACTGTTGTACATACATACATGTACGTATGTAAATATGTACTCACATACAAAATTAAGTAGGCATTCCTGTTTGTGTACCGCAGCGTGTGGGCTTTGTGCATTTAAAACAAGAAAAAATTGTAACTTCGACTGCACCGAAGCTATAATACCATTCACAGGTGCATTTCATATAGCAACTGTATGTATGTAAAACTAAATCAGAAAACATGCCGGACAATGGTTTGCATCCAACGAAAAACGTTTTCCCAGTTCTTGCTAGCGACTTTGTTTGATATAAACAACTTTCAAATCGAATTTAGGTTACTTAATCAGGCAAAAAGATCTTTTATGAAGATATTGGTCCGATCTGAACTAAATATATTATTTCGAACAGAGATTGTAGCATTGGCTTGGACAATAACCTATGCCAAATTTCGTGATTATATCTTCCCAAATAAGGGTTTTCCATACAAGCACTTGATTTTGATCGTTCAGTTTGTATGGCAGCCATTTGATATAGTGGTCCGATATCGGCAATTCCAATAAATAAGCAGCTTCATTGGGAGAAACGGACGTGTACAAAATTTCAGACAGACTGACCGGACTTCGCTAAATCGACTCAGCTCATCACACTGATCGTTTATAAATATATTTTATTGGATCTCCGAAATTTTCGTCTGGAGTTGTAAACTTCGTGTCAAACATAAAATACCCTGTTCAGGGTATAAACATCGCTCCAAGGTGCCACACAATTTTAGAAAGTTAGAAATGATCGCCTTTCGTGGGCCTAAGCGGACAAGTGACATGGAAGCGCTTGCTGTGATTGTTGGGTAGTAAATGTTGGAAGCTCAGCAGACATCCCGTTTTCATTTTTGTATGTAGTGCCTATAATACATATTTATACACACATACATATGTATGTATGTATTTAAGTTTTTATTCACTGCATCTCGCTGAGGACTGTGTGGGAGGTTGCCGGCGTGAATTAATAAATAACAATATTTATTTCGAAGATACTTACATACATATGTGTACACACTTATGCCCGGTGTGTATGCAAGAATATAACAAATGCTTGTGTATACATAAATACATGTAATAATAATACAAAAAATAATAAAAATTATATATTTGGCAATTTCGTTGTAATTTTATTTAAGTAGTTATATTTGCACAGCTGTAACACAAGTATGCGTGTATGTATGTGTGTATGTATATTTGTATTATTATCTGAAGCCAGATATGATGCACCAAATGTAATTAACTTTATTTCATTTAAGATCAGCGGTACGCTTTGTATCCGTATTGTGTACTCAAATGAAGACCGGTCCTCTTAAACGACCACTTCGACCAGTTTCGTTTTGACATATTGCTGCCAGGCTTTTTCAGTGGCAGTCACTTGTTTTTCTATCTTCGCCTGTAGGCTTGCGATTCGATATTTGTCCAGAGCCAGCTTCATCACCATATAATCGAGGGTGCGTTGAGAGTCATCTGCAGCGATGGGCGGCTCCTTTAACTTGTCCGCCAATTTGATGAACTTTCGCAACTGATCGACATTGTAGTGCGATTTGGTTTGGTGCGAATCGTTTGCCGCAGCTGCTGATGCATCCAAAATATTCAGGTAACGAGTAATTAGCTTCACCTTCGAAGATATGAAGTCACTTCGTCCTACAACTGGTGATATTTCCTGGTAGAGTCCAGTTAAGGCATCTACGATTTCGGTCGCGTCTGTATCATTTTGTTCTTGCATCCAGAAGTCGGACATCGTTCGCAGTGGACCAGCGGTGGTGCTGAATTGTGCCATTTCATCGGGTCGCGAAGTTAATTCCCGCCCGATCGACTCTTCTGGATGGAGATTATTTTTAATGGTCACATGATTGTTTTCAAAAGTCAATGTTTTGTCAATAGCAGCGTCGGTTTCGTTGGAATCACCCGATTTGACATGAAAATCCAGCGCAAAGCGAAAGAGCACGTTGGCGTTCGCGAGCTACATACATACTTATGCAAATTTAAATTGGTAATGATTATGACAAGTACAGGTATACATATATAGGAATATACCTTCGTTTTCCGTGTGATTAGAGCGAAAACTACCAACAATAGCAACTGTATCCGTGGCTGCATTCTGATCTTATATTAAATTGATTCGAATGTAAACTACTACAGAATCTTCAAACGGATTTCTGAGACCCAGTGGCCTCAGTTTCTGTTTGTCAGCAAATTCTTACTTAATTAACTACGAGTATGTAGTAACAGTCCCGTTATCTCCCACATAGTATTCACAATTCACAAAAGGTTAAGCGGGGTTCAATCGAGATTAGATTCAACATATACGCATATACTCGTATATATAAATATATATATTGTACATATGTATGGTCTTCTTGCTGCATCTTTAGATTTGTAAATGCATACATTATGTACATAGTATTACATATTATATTATACAAGTAGTATTGTGTATACTAAATGTACGAGTACTTATAGTATATGATAAAGTGGCAATGCTGTCAGGCAAAATACAAGCTGCGTTTGTAGTTCGTATAAGTTGTCAAGCAAGGCCGGCCCGTCCATATAGGCAAATTAGGCAATTGGCTGGGGCGCAAAAATTTTAGGGTGCTATTTTAGCTAATTCTCTTCACATATTTTATTTATTAGTTTCTTTATTTATGTTATTATTTAGGGTACAATAGTAATAGCAGTAAATTGCTTGGGCCGGCCTTATTCTCAAGTAGTTTACAACTTTTGGCTACAGGGTATTTACATACATACTACATATGTACATATAACTATGTACATATATAACGAGATGTGCTCTCGAGAAACCTCGTGGTTACAATCTGTACCCATGCAGTATGTATGTATATATGTATATCAAAACTAGCTTCTAAAAAAGCACCCCAAATGCTAGTTGTCCATCTTGTTGTATATACATAAACCTCCCTAGGCCTTGCGCAACCCTCTTTCCACTACAGAGTCATTCGTTAATTGACTGTCTGGTCATTGCACTGACGCCGCATCAACAAATGAAGGCTTTATATGGTCCATACATACATATGTATTCATACCTACGATTTTTGTAAATAAATGCATAAGTAAATATGTATGAAGATGGTAGTTGGTACTGGAGAGTAAGACTGTGTTTACACGAGAACTCTATTTGTCGCCCAGAGCGGTTTTTGTGGGCGAGGGAACGAAGAGGAAAGACGAAGGAGCTCCTGCTCGAATGGCACAAAATAGCTGAACAAAAATATTCTTGTGTTCCGCGTCTATGAAGAATACAAGAATTTGAGACTGCGATATGAAAGAAAATTATCCGACGCAAGTTGTCGGATTCGCGTCGCTTGTGTAAACGCAATGAACGATATCAAAAGAGAATTTGCCGATGAGTGCCTTTTTGTCGTACTCATCTAAACGCAGTCTAAGAGAGTGAGGAATTTTATCACTTTGTTTTTGTTTGTTTTATATAAGGGGTATAACAATCGGGGGAAAGTTCTATTAAAGAGAATTACCTTATGTAACTTTGAATTTATCATGTTAAGCCGATTCCGTTTGTTTTAAAATTAGTTAGGTAAACAATACCTCGTAGAAATACAAATGTACACATAGGGTTGTAGAGTGAAAACCGGTGCCCGGGGACGCTTGTAGTGAATTGTTGGAGAAAAAAAACTGCGAAAAATTGTTGCAGGGTACCGCGCCGTGTAATTGTTCCCGCTCTCCCCACTCTCTTCATTACTGTACACACCTATGTAAACAAACAGAAGGGCATGTATTGAAACAATTGTTTGTAAGGGAATACTTTTGATATAAATATATGTATGTACATATGTATCCCAAGGTTACGTCCTTGAAAAAGCTAACCGTGTAGCAAACGTCCTGATCTATAATATAATATACTAAATTAGCAATATATGTATTTGCTAACACAGGTTTATAGGTATATATGTATGCTCGATTGTAGATGCAAGAGATATGTATATACATACATATGTATGTTTTTATATGGAAGTATGTGTATGTCATCAATGTGTTGCATGACATGCCATTTGTACATATGTACATATGTATGTACCTATGTATAATATATGTTCATGAGTATATTTTTCAAGGGATGACTTACTACTCATTCCAGGCGGTACTTATTTAAGAACACATACATAGGTACCTATGTATATCGATATATCTACGTTTATACGACACATATCCTACAAGTAGATATTATAGAGCGTTGTTGTGATAGTTTCTCTTACGAGCCTATCATTGATAGAATGCATGTCATATTTCATTCATGCATATGGATATATAGATATGCAATGCAAATTTTTTACGAAATATATAATACACATATATATACATACATATGAATGTATATATGATGATGATCCTTGATGTACATACCTACTTATGTAATGTTTGCGGCTTTCATAGTTGCAAAAGTAAAATTATTAGACAAGACATTATCATAACCCGATTGATCGGATTTTACACAAATCACTAAAACTTTTACTATATATCATATGATCAAAAATTATCCGAATAACAGAAAATAAAATACATTTTTAGGAATTTTAATACAAGTTTTTATTATCGCCGTCAAACTAGGCTTCTGGACCAATACCAGCATGCCATCGTTTAATTTAATTTTCCATACACTTGTCATAAGTTTCGGGTCGGTCCTCAGCTACGTTGTCAAGCATATTTGTTGCGACCTCCACTCGACGTTGCTTTTGCAAAAGTTTCAAGTCTTTTGGTACGAGTCTTGCATTGACAAGCTTCATACTCAAAACATTAACCAAATTGTGTTGAGTCGATCCATAAGAATTGTTAAGATCCTTTGCTAACTCTCTGATGCCAACACGACGATTTTCAAGGATTGTTTCTTTAACTTTTTCGATGTTATCATTATTAACAGAGGTGGAGGGGCGACTTGCATGAGAGAGGTTCAAATTTGATTAGATGGTATGCAGGTGAAAATAAAATAGTGAGAAGCTTTCTTGCATTAACTGACATCACAGGTAGTTACATAAACGTTTAGGTAAGTAAATATTTGTACATTTATATATTGAATCACAAAAAAGTAGGAAAAATTCGTTTATCGGTAATATCTGGCAGGTGGCTGTTTGGGTTATAAATCCTTCAAAATCGTAGTAAATACATACTCATGTATGTAGAAATGTAAAATAACAACACACCTTTTTATCTTCCAGTTTGTCTCAAACCATGGCTCGAATATACAATATATGCAATTTCAGGTATGTATACATACCGAAAAACGGACATGCGCTATGGAAATTGCGTTGTAGGAAATAGGGGGAACAAACTGGAATATACGCAGGAAATTCCCAGCGTTTCTGTTTACTGCATAACTGTGCTGAGAGGCATGTCGCCTATATTTTCTTAGTACCTCCAGTTATTGACGATAATGAGAGAATATGTGGAGACGGTAATGTTGACACTTGCGAAGCCGCGCGCTCACTTAAATATGTGTATACAAAACGCTATTCCGGAATTGGCGCTCATTTCCCGGGTAATGTAGTATTCGGATTTTTTTTGTGATTGCCAACAATAAAAACAGCACAAAGTGGGCAGGAGTCATGCTGATGGCGGCTATTTTGGTAATTGCGTCGCAAAAAATCACTTAGATATACTTATACCTTTACTTACATATGTACATATTTCTTATTATAATAATGTTGTGATAAAAACCCTCTTTTTGTCAGTTTTATTAATGAGTTTTATTTTTTATTTAATAAAGGCCATTTCATATTATAAATTGTTAGGTAAAAGCTTCAAATGCTTAAAAAAAAAATTGGTATGCAAAGAGTTAATGAATTGCAGGTAAATTTAAAATTTTAGAGCAACAATTACAATACTACAGTTTATTGGAAATTAGTAGCTAGCATTTTATTTCCATAATTTAATAAAGAAACTTAAGTTTTTACTGCAGAAACAGTTAGCATGTGAATTCAGCTTTTCTCCTGACGCTAATGACTTTGGATGTGATTTTATGAAGAAGTTACAAAATTATTTAAATGCGAGTACATTGCGCTTACATGGGCCTTCCCATGCCGCGACCCATGCCGCCAGCCATCGGCATCTCATTGCCAGCTTTGGGGCTCTTAATGGTTTCATCGACGGAGAGTATCATGCAGGCAGCCTCGGCAGCGGCGGTTAAAGCGTTGATCTTGATAATCGACGGCTCCCAAACGCACTGGTCGAAGTTGTCGGCAATATGCTCCTTGGTGATATCGACGCCAAACCACTGACCACCTATTAAATGATATAGAGAAATAAAATGCATATTCATCGATTAGAAGGACTGTTTGTGCAGTGTGCTTGATATTCTAAAATAATTACTTAATTTAATTACAGATGAAAAAAGCTATAAATTTAATGTTATAGTTAAATGATAATAACAGTATGATTTTCAAAGAGACCTACGCTGCCGTCTTAAAAGGGTACTTATTTAGAATTCCTTGCATTAAATTGTATTGGATCAGTGTTTGTGACAATGCGTATCTACACATGTGCCTACACATAGCTCTGAAAGTATTTTCATTTACCTTAAGGGAGGAAACCAGTTTTGATGATTTAAAAAAATCGACTTTTTTTTATAGCATAAATTGTAAGTACAACTATTCAAGAATAGGTTGCTTAGGTTTCAAAACGAAATTGAAATTAGTTCCGATTATATGAGCACTAGGATAAACACTGGTCGATTCAGTGCCGAAGCGCCTTTTTTATACTCTCGCAACCTGTTGCTACAGAGTATAATAGTTTTGTTCACCTAACGGTTGTTTGTATCACCTAAAACTAATCGAGTTAGATATAGGGTTATATATATATAAATGATCAGGATGAAGAGACGAGTTGAAATCCGGGTGACTGTCTGTCCGTCCGTCTGTCCGTCCGTCCGTGCAAGCTCTAACTTGAGTAAAAATTGAGATATCTTTATGAAACTTGGTAGACATGTTTCATGGTACCGTGAGACGGTTGGTATTGCAGATGGGCGTAATCGGACCACTGCCACGCCCACAAAACGCCATTAATCAAAAACAAATAACTTGCCATAACTAAGCTCCGCAATAAGATACAAGACTGTTATTTGGTACACAGGATCACATTAGGGAGGGGCATCTGCAGTTAAAATTTTTTTTAAAAAAGTGGGCGTGGTCCCGCCTCTAATAGGTTTAATGTGCATATCTCCTAAACCGCTAATGCTATAATAACAAAATTCACTGGAAGCAAATATTTTTAGCACTTCTATTGACGGTGTGAAAATAGTTGAAATCGGGTGGCAACTCCGCCCACTCCCCATATAACGGTACTGTTAAAAACTACTAAAAGCGCGATAAATCAAGCACTAAACACGCCAGAGTCATTAAATTTTATCTCTGGGATGGTATGAGATGACTTTATAGGAACCGCGTTCAAAATTAGACAGTGGGCGTGGCACAGCCCACTTTTAGGTGAAAACCCATATCTTGAGATCTGCTTAACCGATTTCAACCAAATTCGGTGCATAACGTTCTTTTCATGTTTCTATGTCACAGTGCAAAAATGGGCGAAATCGGACTACAACCACGCCTACTTTCCATATAACACCATTTTAAATTCCATCTGATTATTTCACTTTCCACTATGCAAATCAGGCAACAATGACTGTATCGGGATAAAACTTTGCGTGAATAATGCGATTAAAGTATGCCACCTTGTGGCCAAAAATTGTCTAAATCGAACCAAAACTGTTTAAGCCCCTAAGTACTAAATATGTGGACCCCAGTGCCTATAGTTGACCTTCTACCGAAAATATCAGCCAATCCACAAAGAAATCTCAAACGAGTATACTATTTGACTTTGCGAGAGTATAAAATGTTCGGTTACATCCGAACTTAGCCCTTCCTTACTTGTTTTCAAATGCGTTTTGCTCGAAACGACTTGTTTTCAACTTGCGGGAATCCTAGCACGAAAAGTTATTGACGAATCGATCTAAAAATTCGTGTGAATATCCTTTGTTCAACTTTGAAAAACATGAACCAAACTCTGGAATGACATTATTAAGTTAAATATATTTTTTTATGTAAGAAAGGTGAAAAAAATGAAATAAAAAACATAACATTTTGTTCAAACACCTCTAAAACATTTAATTTTCAATTCTTTTGCCCAGAGTTTGGTTCATATTCTTAGAAAATATGTTACTACCGAAAGTAAAAAAAATTATGATATCAGATCAAAACTGTGATCTCCAGGTGTCCCGCCAGTAGTCAACTCTGATGGCGATCGTCAATGGACACCACCCTCTAACTCCACCACTTCCGGCGGAAATGGCATCGAAAAATTTAAGAGCGTAGTTCAAAATAGGAGAAAACTACCCGGCAAGTTTAAAGGAATTCTAAGTATTCTTTCTCAGTTAAAAAAAATCACAAAAAACACTCGAATTTCGGCCTCCTAAACTGGTTTCCCTCCTTAAGTCAATTTAAATTAACCCAAATTAAATAATGCTGATGGATTCGAGATCCCTCGTGGGAAATTCAAACTACTAAAAAAATATATTCCCCATAGCATAGTTTTACCTGTTTATGTATGTTGGTATGTTTGTAAGTATGTAATTGGAAATTATTTAATTATTTATAAAGATAACATTTTGCATTTTAACGGATAATATGATTATTAATTTCATTTTCGATTTATTTTTTGCTCCTTCAAATTCGTACCTCAGCAATTTTAGTTTAAAATCTTTGAACAAAATTATACGTATGCACATAGAAAAATTTGAAATATTCAAAAATTCAAAATAAGACAACAAACGCGAGCCACGAAATGATATAAACAAATTTATGCACTCGTACAAAAGTATAAAGTTATTGTATGTACTTCTTTTTATAGCCGATATATTCGTGCAATCATGCATATGTACATATTTGCATACGTTCATTCGTATTTGGCCCGAGGCTGTGTAATCAGCCGTTTCAGTTCGTTTCGATGACTACGTGACGTTTTTGTTATAAAAAAAAAGGCAAAAGCGAGCAACAGTTGTGTTTTTACTAAATATTTAGTTTGTTTATCTCTTGATTTCCTATGGTTTGTTTAGTATTATTTGTGTACACAATTATACGACTACAAATGACAAGGAGACTAGCTGGAAGTGCTAACACAGGTTGGGACAGGTTGAGCAGAAAAGTGAATCAGATACGTATACATATACTCGTACATAAACAGGTATGACAGAAATCTGAATGCATATTAATTATACCCTGAAAATAAGATATATATATATATATATATATAAATGATCAGCATGATGAGCTGAGTTGATTTAGCCATGTCCGTCTATTTATATACGAACTAGTCTCTCAGTTCTTAAGCTATCGATTTGAAATTTTGCACCTGTCCTTTCCTCGAAACGGCTGATATCGGACCACTATAGCATATACATAGCTGCCATACAAACTGTCGAAATCAAGTGCTTGTATGAAAAACTCTTTCATTTGACGAGATATCTTTACGAAATTATGCACGAGTTATTGTTTAAGGCAACAATGTATTCTCCGAAGAACTTGTTTAGATCAGGTTACTATATCATATAGCTGCCATACAAATTGAACGATCGCAATCAAGTTCTTGTAAGGAACCTTTGTATTTGTGAAGGGTATTACAGCTTCGGTGCAACCGAAGTTAACGCTTGTTTTGTTAAATATTATTGGCTACAAACATTTTAAGAGGAAGTTGCGCAATTAGCAGGGGTTCTTTAGCACACCCGCTTTATACTAGTAAAAACGTACCTTGGGCATGTTTTTGTCGAAGCTTGTTCAGAATGTTGGTGGCGTCAAAACCAGCATTGTCGCACAGCTGACGTGGAATAATCTCCAGAGCTTTGGCAATGGCGGCGATCAGCAGTTGCTCCTTTCCGGCGATGGTTCGTGAATATTCTCGTAGGATTTTAGAAAGCTCCATTTCGATGGCGCCACCACCTAAAAATAAGAAAACAAATATATACAAATTAGAAAATTTAAAATTTCAAAAATAATTGGTATAAACATCTTGATTTTATATGTTAATTCTATATTTGGGTATTGGATTTATTTAAGTTCAACTTATTTCGATGATAAAAAATATATGTTTTAATAACAAATAATACATTTATATAATTTCATACATGTGCACAACCGTACGGTTTCAAGGTGTTGCATTCAACAGTTGTTTGTGGTTGTAATCAACTTTATTTTTAAGACTACACATTGCCTGGCTGTCTGTTAGAGCTGTGTATGTACGTTTGTACGTGCAACACAAAGCTTGGTGTTATTGAAATCGATCGTTTCAAAGACGCTGGGCCATTGCACTTAGCAAAACACAATTGCAACAGCAAAACAAAGTGTACTAAATAATATAAATTCTTTATGCTCTGTAGTGCAATTAAACTCCTACATATTACGTACATACATATGCACCATATGTACTTGCTCTAGTTGTTTAAAAATAATCTCCAGTTATACTGTTGCGTCGATTTTACTGCAGTTCTGTGTATGTCAACGCAAAGCTGGTTTTGTTGTTGTATTGTACATATGCACATAAATAACCACTTCAAGTAGGTAAACTGCTTGTATTATACGTACATATAAGAAAGCTTAGATCATTAAGAGTCGAATTATTAATATTTGATAATAGCGTGCCTTTTTAAACAAGGCATTATTTGTTATCGAGAAATGAGTTTGCTTAATTCGTGCTCACCATTTTCTCTCGTACTTCGCAAAATTTAGAAACAAGCTGCATAATCACTTCGTCCACAATGAGACCAAAAACAAACTTAACGACCAAGCGACAAGTCAACAACTTGCAATGCATGTCACACTGCACTGCTGCAACGTATACATACATACTTACAAATTGTCACTAATACTTACAGGTACACAGTGGGGGTCATTGAACTAGCCATGGGCACTGCAACTACATTTTGCGCAACTTGCGGCAACTATACAGTGCATACCAAGACCACTACTAGCAGTGGGCGCTCTGCGAATGCGGTTCCAGGTTAACTAGTTTGTGTACGAAAAAACTTAGTTCTTGAGTTTAAGGGCAAAACTAACAGACAATTAACGTTATATCTAAGATAACGCTTACGAAATTATTTGCATTGGAAAAAATAAATAAAATAAAATTTTTCGAGCTTCTGGTAATGCGATTATTGTATCGTTCACGTTTAGCTACGTCAAAGTCACTACAAGATGGCAAATACAGCTTTGCATTTGACAAACGTCTTCATAACACAATACAACTCTACAATCGGTAGACGGGAAACAATTGTGGTTTCTTATGAATATTAAGAAGTTCAGTTGAATAAAATTCTTTGACATTCAGTCAAGTCACGTTGCTGCGCTGTGTTTGTTCTTATGCTTACCTGTGCGCAGCCTTTTCTAAACGTCACACATCCACATGATCAAAGGATATTAAATGACGATTCGCTGAACACTTGTAGAAAATGGAAGAGTGTGGAGAGAGAAAGATTGCACGTTGCATAAGTATACTCGTAAAAAATTGAATTAGTTGTAACATTTGATAAGCACGACTTCAAATACTAATCGGCTTAAAGTATGATGCATTATAATTACGATTTATAGTTAGTTAGGAAAAAAATGTAATCAACATACAATTTATGGTTATGGAAGCTGCACTCGTTATAAGAAAACCCACAAAAAAAATTGTTAAGTGAGCGCATTTGGAACCTAACAAGCTGAGACAGCCGCAAATTGTTCAAGTAAACCTCAGAAAGTTCCTCTGAAACAAGACAGAATATAATGTTTTCTTCGGCGACAAATAGCGATATGGAAGTATGCAGACGAATATTTTGTGTTTTTTTTTTTAATTTCAGTAATTGCAGCATATCATTTGATTTATAAAGAAATAATATAACTCACACCAATTAGAAGGGGTTAACTTTTATTTTTTAGCTTTTTTTGGATTCATACGAAATAATAAAAAAGTAAAGAAAGGGAAAACCAGCAGAAACTAGCAAGATATTTTCAAAATTATGTTTTTTTATAATCACTTCATATCAAAATTTGGACAACAATCAATAGAATTTTTATTTTCACAATTCAAAACAATGAAAATGAACAAAATGAAAACAAATTAGTCAAATATCGCTTGTGCTTTAACACCTGTTTCTTCATACGGTAGCCGATATTTTCTGCTACTTGTGCTTTCCTCTGCTAGTTGTGCTCTCTTCTGCAAGTTTTTTTTTGGTTAAGGAAACGCTTTTCCAGCAGACACTTTGCTAGCTAGTAATAGTTAGCAGTTAAGATACAAACCTTTATACTAAGCGATCAGCAGGGCATTCATGGTCCTTATCAGCTGATCTGTTTGATTCGTCTGATCTTATTTAATAAACCAAGGTAATATAAATACTAGGCGATTTAGTTTGAGTTACATCAAATTTATTCGAGTTATACATTGCGCGAACAGACGGATAGTCCTTCCAAATCTATAACTTTTATTATCGGTGTTTCGTATATTACAATTTTATTTTTATTTTTACGTATTTTATATACATATGTATGCTCAACATGGTTTCAGATTATTACGCTTATGGTCGGTAATACAAATTCCACCACCAATGCCATTAGTTGAATTAAATTCTTTTATAAAGGTCGCAATTAAGACAACCAGTTTTTTCGAAAAAAAAATTGCAATCGTTTTTCACTGCAGTCGATTGCCGTTAACTGTAATTCTCAATTGATTTGTAGAATCGCATGTATAAGTTTCGAGTTGTTTGTATCATCTGTCTTCCTTGTCATGGGGAGCATAATATCCAATGAGCGTCTAGTGAGGGTATTTATGCTGACAACCATACAAAAATATTCCCCGTTCGGCGAATTCTACACGCTGTGTGGCTTCGCTTGTTCGGAATTTTTGGAAAGCCCTCTTACTTTACAGGGGGTTTAATAAATAAATAAATTAATTGCTTTGTTTACCAATAAATTGTGTACGCGCATGTGTGTGTGAATATGCGAGCATGTTTAGGTGATAAGAGCAAACACACACACACATAGAAATTGAGGTAGTACTGCTTTCGCTAGGTCAATTTAAAAATGTTTAGCTTCAATTGTATTTCTTTCAATCCTTCATCTATTGTGCATTTCATTTGAATTTCATATTTCGTTCTTATTTTCTTTAGTGTAGCTCACTTTTGAATGGGAATAATATGCATTTATTTACTGAAACCGTGTAAATAAAAAATAATAAAAAAAAAAAATACATGCAAGAAAGTTGAGCAAAATACTAGGAGCGTATCTAAAAATATTGTACATGCATGTTATTAAGTAATGTAGTAAAAAAAATGTAGTGAAAAAAAATCAATAAAATGGGACTCTTTATGGAAGAAATCCTATTGCATTAAAGGGCGAAGAATTGCTGAAATCTTCTAGGGATTTAGCAGAATCATGCACCCAGGGAAATATTTTTCGACTAGGCTTATTCCGGTATGTTTACAAAGATATTTTAGAGTGGTATAAGTGAAGCCTTTTTTACAAATGTGACTCTTCTTCTACTGCAAATTTACATTTTATGCTTTGGAAAACTTCCGAAGGCGAACAAGTATTATTTCGCTCACATGTGTACATACATATATGTAAATACAGGAATATACACACATATGTAAGTATTCGTTGATTGTGAATTTGCAACGTGCAACGTGACTTCAATTGAAACCAATTTGCATTGCACAACAGTGGCTGTATGGTGGGATTAGAAACCGTAATAAACAAAACAAAAGCAAATATGTCAAACAATTTCGAACTTTGAAAGATTGCGAGTTCGCATTTATGATATGCGATAAGAGTAAGATCTACCACCCTAAGGTGTTACATACAGTTAGAATTTTCAAAAAATCGATTTTATTTTTTATTTATTTTTCCTAATGTACTTATATTTAAGAATACACACAGAAAATTTCATATCGTTCCGGTGAATATTTTCGACGTTACACGCAAATTTGAAAAGGCGTTTCAGATTGCCTGGAAGTACAAGGCCGGAGCGACAGCGACTTTTTCTCAGAATGGTGTTTTCAAAGTCGGTGACCAACATTACTCGAAAACGGCTAAGCCGATTAGTCTCAAATTTTAACGCAAGCTTCTTAAATATATTTTTTAGTAATTAATTAAAGATTTTTTCTCTCCGATAAATATTTTTGTATTTATAAACAATTCAAGGCCGAAATTGTGGTGAAAAATCGATTTTTTTGAGAAACCGCCATTTTTTAAAAAATTTTATTTTGCTATTTCCTTCGATTAATTACTAGATTTAACATTACTTAAACAAATCTGTTTGGTTTTTTAATTTCAGTTGGTCCAGTTCAGAGATATAGTGGTCACCCAAAACACACTTTTTTGAGTGGAGCTCCCGGAGATCAGGCATAGCTCTTTTCCGTCTAATTATTTTTAATAGTACTAAGTCTTTAAATATAATTAAAAGATACCTTAATATGTGTATAAATTTTTGGATCAATAAATTTAAAAGTTTTCTCGGAAAAACCTCTGGAAAATTCACTTCTTTTCGGCCTTCTAATTGTATATAACCCCTTAATGCTGCTGAAAGAGATCGTTCTTTTCGCTCTATAAATTTATTTCACCGTCGCGCATTTTATTAACACACAGAATAACACGATAACCGTGGTACATACACGCCTATTTACAAAATAAATAAATATTTATGGAAAAAAGATTGACAACTTACAATGGCTGAACATGAACAGGGATGTCAAAACCGTAAAAGTTGAAAAAGTCTGGCGTCATTCAAATGTTCTTGCATAAGCATTTATGCAAATGACTATGTTCAAGTCACGTTGCATTAGACAACAAAAACAACAGATTGAATACATACATAATTCAGTAGTTAAGTCAGTAATACTTCTTGTAATGCGATTGTTACTAATGACATACAAAATAAAAATTTAGAAATCATAAAAGGGTTGCTTAAAGGTTGGAAGTTTGACATGCTTTTATGCCTAAGATTTAATGTTATTCTTGTGGCAGGCAGTTATCTAGTTAATATATTATTAAAAATCTAAAGCAATTATTAATTTTCATCATATTCCATAATGGATTGGTTAGCCCTTTAAGTGTTTGTAGGGTATTTTTTATCAAAAATCTTTAATATGGTACTTTGTACTGATCACGTGCTTTTTGCAAAAACACAAATATAATATATAGATTGCAAAGGAAAAATAAGAGAATACACGAACCAGACATTTCGAAAATAGTTGGGTGTTGTAATCGGAATCAACAACGATTTTTATCTGGCCAAAGACTGTCAACTGGGCAGCAAAATTATGGATTACCTTGTTACAACCACAACATCACTCCAAAATTGAGGAATGTTGACTACATTAATTGCGGTATGATTTGAAGGCAGTCCTTTCGTCCACATGTCCAAATCAAGACGATTTGCTACATCAATTGAAATAAATAACGCTTTAGACCCTCACATTCGTTTCAAAGCAGTTCGTCTTCGTTCAAACGGCGCACAGTTATATTCAAACATAAAAAACATTAATTCGGTTGCATCAAAGCTATAATACTCTTCATAAAAAAAGCAGTTTGTATGGCAGCTACAGTGGTCCTATCTGAACAATATGTTCGGAGAATGTACCATTGCTTTAGACAATTCTCCATGTCAAATTTCGTGAAGATATCTGGTCAAAAAAAAAAGTTTTCAATGCAAAGACCTGATTTTAATCGTTCACTTTGATCATTTATATACATATGTAAATATTCTTTAGGACGTTTTGTGCTGGGTATTACAAGCTTTATGACAAATTTAATATACTCTGTTAAGGGTACAAAAATAGTATATTTTTCAAATGAAATATATGAATGAGAATGTTGAAGTAATTAAATTGTATTAATTTTTTGTTTTTTAAGTTTAATTGCCTATTACATTTACAAGTCTTTCAAATGTAATTAATATTTCAAACAAAATTTACTATAACTTTGCAGAGATCAAGCCTTGCGACTTTTCTTAAATCTTGCCTTTAAAAACATAATTGTAAATCAATAATTGAATTGAAATTTATGGTCGGCTATAGCAATACAAACTATTGTTGAAACTAACGGAGAATGAAAACACTAGACAATGACTACTTTGCAGAAGGGAGGAGCAGCGATTGCGAGAACTACAACAAAAACCAACTTACCGAGATGACTAAATTGACAAGTTCTTCATTTACTTTTGAAATGAAAGCGAGTTAATGCGATTACAAATATCTCAATTTTGTTAATTTATTGCAAAACCACCATCTGACTTGGGGATACTGCAAATAAATGTAAGCAAAAAAAAAAAATTTTAACTAGCCGGACCGGTTTTTTATGCGTCATAGGATGGGAAGTTGAACAAAAGAGTGGGTACTGAAGAGGGGGGGAGGGGGTATGCGGGGAGATAAGCTCGCTATGGTGCATTGAAAAATTAGACGTGCGTCAAGGAGACTAATAGCTTGCCAATCATTGCTACCATCAATATATAATATTTATAAAATAAAGGAATATAAATATATACTCGTAAAATAAAAACATACTTTTTGTTATATTTATTTATTTCAATTAAGTTTCAGCCACTAAAAATTCAAAATCGATTAAAAAAATCAACTTTGTACATATTAAGCATTGTCCACAGCACGGGCAACAGTTCAGCATTGCAGCAAGGAGCATCGCCAATACACATGCTCACAAACCGCTGCGAGCACAAGAGTACAATAATAATAATAATGGCGTAAATACACGATAGTTGCCGGCGGATGCAGCTGTTAAAGCAGACGGCAGTGTATCAGTCAAAGCCTTCGATTTCGAAGAAAAGGTGAATGGGCGGGGCGTGTACTACAATGCTGTTTTGTGGAAATTAAACGCTATCTCACACTGACAAGCTTGCTTTCTGCTCTATTAGGGGGGGAGAAATTCAAATTTAGAAGTTAAAAATAAATGATACCAGCGACATTACTGACAACCTGAATGAGAGCAGTTAACACAGATCGTAAGAAAATTAATAGTGAAGTGAAAGACAAAAATATAACAAAAACTATGCTGTGCGTATGTGTGCACAATTTTCAAGATTGATCAATGATCAAATATTGGTTGACTTCAAAAACGTTATTTTAAACCAAAATTTGTAGATAGCGAAGATTTTGACAATGAAACCTTTATAAATTATGTGAATGTTCTAGAAATTCTTTCCAGCCACGTTGTTTGATAACAACCATATTCATGCCCAATTAAGATTAGTTAATAACGAAAAAATACATTTATATGGCCGTTGCCTTGGACAATAATTGATGCCAAATTTTCTGAAGATATCTAGTCAAAAAAAAGAAGTCTTCCATACAAGAACTTGATTTTGATCGGTCGCACTGTATGTCAGCTATTTGCTATAGTGGTTCGATGTGAAAAATTTGTTTTGAGGTTATAGCGTTATCTTGGACGATCATCCAGGACAAAGTTTTCTCCAAGCCCAAAACTATTGTATTTTACAACAAATTGTTGAATTGGCTGTTGTGGTTATGTTTTTCTGAACAATATAATAATCTCAAGATATTTTCTGAAGCATTCAAAACATTAACATTTATAAAGCCAAATATATAAAATAAAATTTACAAGTTTTAAGTATTCTGGGAAATATGACATCTTCTTTTCTTATGCATTTTGTAATTAGAAACTAAATTACTATATAAGCTTTATGGATATTAATATAACTTACCAGCAACTACCGAGTCATGCTTAATTGTACGTCGCACAATCATAATAGCGTCATGCAGTGAACGTTCGGTTTCTTCAAGGAATTGTTCGGCGCCTCCCCGCAAAATCAATGTGCATGTTCTGGCATTAGGACAACCTTTAAATAGAAAACAAAAAATTTATGATAATATAAGTGATATGTATAAAAAAAGTGGATCTTACCTTGGAAGAAGTTGAATCGTTCTCCACCAATTTGGCGTTCTTCGAAATATTCACAAAGACCTAATACAGAAGGATTTATGTCATTGGCAGTGGTCATTACAGCGCCTCCGCAAGCCTTCATTGTACGCTTCAAATCCTCTTCAGGTACACGACCTGCGCAGAACATGTCACGGTCTGCGAAATACTGTGTTGCAACATCACCAATTGGTAGTTTGGACAGTACAACATTTGCACCAGATGCGTGAATTTTGTCAAGTTTTTTGTATAAAATTTGCCACTCGGCATCAACAATTTTCTGGTACTCTTTAACATTGTCCACTCGCACTTCGGCATTATCGCGCTCGGCTTTTAGTTCCAATTCTATGTTTAATAGAGCGATTTTGCAATTTTTATATGATTTTGGTGCCATTTCGAAACCAGCGTAAGAGAATGTCTTTTTGAAAGCCACGCCAGTTACTAGTTCTGATTCTTCTAATGATCCACCCGATACCTTTTTGATACCAATCATATTCAATGGTAATAACTCATCCAAAGAGAGTACGGTATCTACCACCATTTTTGAGAAGAAATCCTTCTGCTGGTGAATTAGTTTTGAAGACATTGCTGTGGCAGCACACTTTTCCAGTAATGCACGTTGCTGTTCTTTTGATTGAGCCTCAACATGTACAGCCATTTCATTGATCTTGGTCATACATAACTGGAGCGCTTTGCGAATAGCTTTAATAATGATACGAGCATGCACACCTTCCTCAACGAAGGGTTTAATTTGCTTTAAAATTTCTCCTGCCAAAAGTACAACTGATGTGGTGCCGTCACCAACCTATAAGCACAAATTTTGTTATCGGGAAATAATTTAAAAATATTAATATCCTTACCTCAGCATCTTGGGATTTAGCTATGTCGACAAGCGTTTTAGCGGCGGGATGCACAATGTCCAAAAGCTTCATTATTGTGGCACCATCGTTTGAAATTGTAGCCTTACCCGAAGCATCAACAATAAGCTTATCCATGCCGCGTGGGCCTAATGTGGTGCGCACAGCGTCCACGATGGACTGACAAGCATTGATGTTGGATATGAGTTGAGGCTTGCCCTGAGAAGTGTCAGTACCTTCCTTTAAAAGCACGATCTGCGGTTGCTGTAAGTCAATTAAAAAATATATAATATGATTAATAAATTCTAGCCGCATGAATCAAATTCAGGGTGTTGTCATCGAGCACGCCGCACTACACCAATACAAGAGCACACACAGCTGTCTCTAAGTAGTGCATGCGAGAAAATTCTTTGAAGGTTATGTTAAGTAGGAGCGAATTTACTTGTTTTAATTACTGTAAGTAATGCAAGCACTTAAAATATGATAAAATATTCTTCAATATTCATCAAAACGTTATTAAATATATTTCAAACAATAGCGTTATGTGTTTGAAGCCCTGGTGTATTCAACATTGCCTTCTTTAGATTGGTCTCATGATGTATCGACAACTACGCTCATTACCTATATATGCAAATTTTCACATGATAATAATTTATTCATTTGCTTACCATATTTAATTAATTGGATGTTAATACAGTGAATGGTTAAAAAAATATTTATTAAATTAGCAACAGCGGTTTTCTCACGCGGCGAATATAACTTCAACGATTGCGATGAGTAACAAAATTTTTGACAGCTGAAAAAGTGTGTGTTGAGGAAAAGGGACAGCTGCATCTGCTTGTTAAGAAACAGAGCTACCAACGGTTTGTTTTTAAAATATACACAGTTGCATTTATATACAAATTAAAAAATCTTAATGTTTGATGACAACAGTTTATCTTTTTATTTACCGTTATAAATTTGAATAACTTATTTTTGGAATAATTTTTGTTTGGTGCCCTAGCGAAGATGGAAGAAGGAATAGCATTTTCGGCATTATATACTGTTTTACTATCAAATCAAAAATGCAGTCCAAGCAAGGCGAAAATTATGTGATGTGTATGAATATGTGCTGACCGGATAAAATAAAGTCGTTGGTTAATGCAAATACCCCGATCCCATAATCAATATTAACTAAATCTTATTTTTTCTATCGGTACAAATCTTTATTATATTTTTTAATAACCACCGCAAATTGATTGTTGGAATTCTATTACAGCGCCAGGCATTATTGTTCTATGTGAAAACAATATCCGAGGGTAAGCCTTAGCCTACAATTTTCGTTATGGTCCGGCCTCGTTGTTGTTGTTGTAGCGGCAGAGTTCTGCCGAGTGGACAGTCCTTGGCCGGAATATATCCTGGTCCGTTCCAGTTACGTAGACCCGACTGTCGTGGGAACGGTCCGGCCTCGTCAAAAAAGCTCGTTTGCTAAACATACCGCTAAGTGACTTCGAAGGAAATTTATTTTGCATTTTCGCCCAAACAGGGTTTATGTCCTCGCTACAATAACAACTGAAATTTCTACTTAGTGAATAACTTTTTCACGTTTGGAAACGAAAAGAAGTCATACGGTGGATGAGGCAGCAGTCCGCAGCTCAGTTTGATCATGTTGGTCATGGTGACGGCGAAGATGTGAGCTGATATCTTGCTATGGGGAAAGAGTACTGTTTGCTCGCCAAATGGGGTCTTTTTCTACATCTCGGCATCGAGTTGGTCTAAAATATTATATATGAACCTTAGGCCTTGACCAATCCGGCCGATAGTACAGTTCGAGGCAGGTTCGCCGGTGAAGTCCACTCTATAAACTTTTTACATTAACGGGGTTATGTTATTGAAATTAACCTTACAACCAAAATGTTTCTTCTTTATTTTAATAAAAGTTAACAAATACTTAAAAGTCTTTGGTGTAATGTATTAATAAACTACCTACAGATCGCACATACTCCCGGCCAAGTTACTGATATCGGGAGAAGAACGCATAATTAAGTGGGTATGCATATTAGGAATCTCCGCAAAATATTTTAGAGTTAGTCTCCTTCCTCTTTGATGTTGTCTTATGTTGTTTAATGCAAATTTTTACATGGATAAGGAAGATTGCTTACGTTAAGGATATTTAAATACAAATTAAGTATTTGCATTTGTTTTTCTTCCACGTGGAACTGCATTTGTCGATGAGCACAATAGCCAGAAGCAAAGGCCTTAATGGGCTGCTGTATGCTTTGCCCACCAGTGCGTATGTGTTTATGGTTCACAGCAAGACCCACAGTACGCTGCTTGCGTCCGAATGCGTTCAACGTGTCGTATGCGTAACACTATTTTTAGCTGCAACAATTTCTACGAACAAATAAAAGAGACGGAAGAGCAAACGCATATCCAAGGATCACACATTCACACGCACCTTTGACAGCTTCAACGAATTTTTATAAAAAATTACGTACGTATGCGCATCTGTGTATGTGCGCACGTATATTTTCATTTTGTTGTGTTGCATTTTTTTGTGGGGCGCAGTTTGGGGACGCAGAATAACATTCTTGGTGTTGAATTGAAGAGAGGAGGACGAGGAGTTGACACAGTGGACATGGGCATCTTCAGTTTGATTTTAGTTTGCCCACACAACTTGAACGAGTCAGTTGTTATTGGGAATGAGGAGAATCGAAACGAGAAACGCGAAAAGTACACGGAGGGAAAATAAGAAAAAATTTGCAATAAAAAAAAAATTATAACATTTCAGATAACTGAAATTCTAAATCTAATTCCGTAATATTGAATTGGAAATTTAGATGCAATCGAAAAGAAAATAAAGGACTTGAGATAAGCAAATCATCCTTAAAATAGTTTTAAAGATATATTTGCATCAAATCAGGCAGACTGTGAGTATAACTGAATGAATTTGTACTAAAATTGGATTCAGCACACACTCCAATACACCCAAAGGGATTAGTGATAAGTGCCAAATGAGGTTTTGAATTGGTTAAGTTTTTGAACAATTTGTCTCAGTACCTCGAATGTGCTTTAGCGATAAGGTCGGGAACATTAATGCGTTTGGGGAATTAAGTTTTGCGTGAATGAAGCGGTGTCGTGTGTGTAAAAAGCAGTGTATTTTATGTTCGAAATAGACGTATTCCATTCATGTGCAAGAAGCTTATATAACGGTACAAATATTAAAAATTTTCGAAGCATATGTACATTAAAACATGAGTGCATATAAAATAGAGTGAGAGAGAAAAAAAGACTGCAAACCAGCAACAAGTGAACAAGTAAAGCACGAGTTCTGAACCAAAAGTAGTAACGAAAAAGCAAATTGTGTAAGTATGCTAATGTTAGCTTAAGTCGAGAATTAGATTTAAGCTGAAAGAAGTTTTGCAATCGAATACACTTTTCTGCAAATAATTCATGAAACTCGAAAAATGTTGCCGGAATAATGCGGAATTTCTGAATATCTAAACCACACTAGAGTAAAGTCTTGAGTGGGAAGACACTTGCCAGACATCGCCAGTTAGTCCACATTTTGGCACAAATATGCACAAGCATGCATTCAAACGCACATTATCTCTATTGCATATTTTCATAGAGTCCGTCCGCCATGGGTGTTCCCGTTCGTGTATGTTTTTAGCATTTCAATTTGAATTTTGTTTTTGCACCGGCATTTAACCCAGTTCCGTGTTTTCACAATTTCCAACAACACTATAGCGCTGGTGCCGTAGCTTTACATTTTTAGACGATTTTCAAGTTTTTGAGCGTAAATTGTTTGTCTGCCCAGAATTGTGGTTGCGTTTTATGTGCGCAAAGTGTTAGACGCCAATAAATTTTAGGTGCAAGCGTAATTTTGCTAGTTGGCACAACTGATGCTTATATTCATATATATGTATATAATTAAAGACCCTGTCGAACTCTGTTGCTATTGAAACGGTGTATTTAAACCCTGTTTGCGTGAAAAAAAATTGTCAGCGAAAACATCCTACGGAGGTCCAGAAGCTGTTTCGACCATAGGGGAAGGTTGGTAGTTCAGTAGGGCTTGCAAAGAATGTATTAGCGTTGCGCAGGGTCCCTTTACACCCGCGCACGACATAAGTACAGTATGTCGGAGTCAATCGGGGATAATTAGGAGTTTTGCCAACTGCAGTAGGTCACTTTCGTTTCGAGAGGACGCCTTTCAGCTATTGGGAGTCGATGAAGGTGTTAATATATGTAGAGTATAGGCCCCATCATGTAAGTGTTCTTCAGGAAATATCAGGAGCGATTTTGTAATTTTCTGGAGCGCATATTGGTGAGATGGTGTAATGTATGCCCGGAATTGACTTTATAATCGGTGATGTAATACTTTCCACCACCTATGCATGTATGTTGTGGTATTCCTCAAAATTGAAGAAAGTGGTAAAATATGGACACATTTTGGTGGTCACAATTGGCTAGAACTGGTAGCTTGATTTAAAATATTTAAATGAATATCGGTGAATTGTGTTCATAATCATGTTTACCTACATAAGGTAGCGTTCAAGTTATAGGTTCTGTTGTATATACATTTGGTAAAAATGAAGCGTCAAAGTTTTACAATTATTTCTTATGCTCTATAGTAAGAGAGAAATTTCAGAGAACTTATCTCTATCATTTCCTTGAAAATGTCTTTACAACTGTATAGTTAAAAATCAAATTTTAATTGTGACATACTTGTATTTATGTATATGGATCTTCTTTCGGCTATATTATTTTAAGTTTTTTATCTTTAGTCACCAAATCTCCTTACAATCTCACCACGTGTGAATGATACTACATGAAGTTATTTCAACACGTTGGTTTTTGTATGGGTAACTTCCTTAGAGCCATGGAGAATTTAGAAGTAGACAAAATCGTTGAAAAACATTCGATGTAAATTTCGTTTTCGTCGTTCGTCGGGAACGTTGCGCGAGCAGTTCCCAAAATAACAGAAACTCATGAATAGACAACCATAAATAGTTCTACCAGGAGCCATAAAAATTTTAACTGTACGTTAACACACCTGAAAGAATTAGAATAAACAAAACAAAAATGGAAGGAACACGAAGGGAAGAAAGTGAACAAACAAAAAACGAAATAAATTTCCCCGTGCACGAACGACCACTTCGCTGGCCGCGGTCAATATGGAAATGCAGGGAAAATACCAACAAAAAAATCGGTTTGCTATGAAAATTCTAGTGCTGCTTTGTGTTACACACACAGATACATACATAAACACACATATATATATTTTAGTACATGGTTAACATACCGCATTGGAGGGATCAGTGGGCTCGTGACTAAACATTCGTCTAGGAAAGTGTAAGAATTTCGGCGATACGCCGGAAAGCTTTGCTTTTGTTTAGTGAGCGTCTATGTTCAGCAAGTTTGTATACGAGTATACTTACATACACATATGTATATCTTACTACCATCCACCAAGCATATTGAGAACTTCAACTATTTGAGCTTTGCGTTCAATGGTTCGCTTATCGTTTCATATGCGTCTCGCTCGTTGTCTGCAGCTAGCAATTGGCAAAGCAAACCGATAGCAACAACCATCATTGACTGTCGACTGTAGAGCCGCGGGGCAACGCTGCGAGGACAAGGTAAAAAGCAAAAGCGTTTTCGATGACGCTGAAAAGTTGCGGACACTAAGCAGCAAGCGTGCAAAGCTCGACCGGCTGCGTTAGTCAATCGGTGTCCGACCGAAACGAAAGATCTCACATTGGCCAAGGAAAATTCTACGAAAAAATCGTTAGCATTTCCGCAAATGCCATTAGCTTAATTTTAATTAAAGAAAAATCGACTAATATAAACGACTAGGCTACGGTAATCTCCTTTGTAAAAACAGACGACGAATCTAAAATAGTCAGAAGTTCATTAATTAATAATAAACTGCAACGTATTGAAGAGAA
Organism: Bactrocera oleae; assembly: GCF_042242935.1. NCBI lineage: Eukaryota > Metazoa > Arthropoda > Insecta > Diptera > Tephritidae > Bactrocera > Bactrocera oleae. The sequence goes on from NC_091536.1 coordinate 23,154,258, forward strand.
GTTCAATAAACTAAACGACCACAGTAACATTAAGTCATTGCCTTAAATCGAAACAAAACTTTTATGCCTAACGGTTTTTGTAGTAAATGTCAATATATGAGCAAATCACTAAATTTTTACGAACACCTTTGCAGAGAAAAGTGTGAATACTGTCCTAAAATATATTTATATATATTTATATATATATCGGCATAAAGGGTGCTCGAAGAAAAAAATTAATAAACAGTTATCGAGTGTAATAGTCGAATAACTGCAATACAAAGGACACACAATAAAAAATATATATATTGAAAAAATAATACTTTAGTTAATTAGTGAAAATCACACATACATACATACATACGTATATATATATATATATATATATGCACATATGACTTTGAAATGCGAATCCTGTTAGTATGTATTCAGAACATTGCGACTAATTGAGTAAATTTATATAGTGACGTCACTTCCGTTATTAACACGAATCAAAAAAACTAAAAGAAATTGCCTGTGCGCGTATCATTCTTCGTACACTGTAAAAAATACCGCACAATTGCTTCCAAAATAAAATATTACGAACTTAGCGACATAAGCCATACAAATGAATTCGGCAAAAAAGGAGATATTTCACAAAGAAACCTCATAAACTTGAAGTGATTAAAAATAGTGAAGAGGTCAAGAACTAAAAGTGAAGCTTGATACCGTGCCTTAACCATATAGAGTGAGTGGATTGTAACAGCTCGAACAACGCAGAGCTGGAGTGAAACCGGTAACTTGCCTAAGGATTCAAAAAGTTTTGGTAGGTATGCTAGTTATATGTATGTATATGTACAAGTAGATCGTCCACTTCAATATAAATGGTAATGTCGCGGCTTCTAATTTTTTCCAGTGCATTCAATTGAATTAATCTCCCTTCCATACCCATCACGCATTCAGCTCTTTGTAGATAGTGTCACAAATACTATTTTGCATTTATTATTCATAAAATTGGCGAAAATGTCGCTCAACATACAATTGGACCAATCATTTGGGGCATAACGGGACATTTTAAATACAACCTCATGGATGTTGTATATAGTTGTACGCTCTTAGCGCGTACGCACACGAACTAAAGCAAATTGCACATATTATACTTCGAAAATCACTAACCCTCCTGGTTATGGCGGACGACGATCGCCGAAGGTTATGATCGTTTAAGAGAGCTTATGATCTTAATAAAATGGAAATTACTCATACGCCCACGCCATCGCACATTTGACTGAAAGTGTTTCGTGCTCTTCCTCAATTATTCTACTCTAAAGAGGCATGTATGTAAATAAATATGTGCCTGTCTGCGCAAGTAACTGTGAATTGCAAAATTATGGTCAGCTCTTCGCTTTCAAAACGGTCGATGACTGTAATCACTGACCGGCATTATCTCTTTCGAATATAGAACACATTATTCATTCACTTACTTACATACTAAGATGTTTTTTCGTAAATAACTAATGTCGACTTTCCTTCTAAATATATTAGCAAATGTATATTTGCCGGATTTTAAAAATATGAACGGTAATTATGAAAAGTAAATCCTTTTTAGCATCACAGCTACTTTAATAGCAAAGAAACGAAAAATCAAAGATCTCACTTTGTTCAACTATTCTGAACCCATCCTAACATTAAACTATTTACGACGGCATTCTTGTTTATTCGAAAGGCTTTTCAACTCATACTTAAATATTTTACTATTATAAAATATTTCAAAGACAATTGTCTCATCAGCCTTTCCAAGTAAATTTATTTACACTAAGACAAGAACTTCTAGGAGAATTTCTTTAGGGTCTTAGTGGTTACAATTGTTATTTTAATTGACTGTTTGTTCTAAATCTGAGTTTCCTCGATAAAAGCCATTCAAACAAGTCATCCAGAGCTCTTTTGTTAAGAGGTTTCTATCAATTAATTATTGGTTAGAAAAAAGAACTGCAGAACTTGCCAGTAAAATCTAAACAAATCATATGTGTATGTACATAAGATATTTATAAAATATGATAATCTGTGTCAACAAATTTCCAAGGAAGGGAGTCAATGTACCGCTAGAACTTTCAAACTCTCATTTGTTTATTAGTTCAAAGTATTTTCTAACACTTTGGGCTTCGGTTCCTCGCCAAGTGTTTTGTAACAAAAAATACAGCATACATTGTAGCAAGATTACAAGCAGTCATCGATGAGGGTAACGTGTGAAATGACAAAAGACAAACACAGTGCATGCAGCGCCGCGATTGCAGCGATAATGGCTGCTGGCACTTGGAGGAGGCACACGGTGTAATAATTCTTTTGGCGAAACGATTAGACAAAGTGCCGACTTTCAACATTTTTCTAACAAAATAAATTATATTAATTATTGTATATATGTACACACATATGTATATGCATATCAACATGTTTTCAATTATATATATGTACATACAATAGATATTTGTAGTTATATTTAATCATTTTGCTGATGGTGTGAACCGAACTAATTAAGTGAATTTGCGAGTTCACTTGACATCGCATTGCCGGCGCTTCGAATGAGGTCAATTAGTTTTAATTTTCATTTACTCAAATTTTTATGTTTGCCATTCGGAGTATGTATGTACATACATACAAGTATGTATGTATCTTTGTTTTTTGCCAGGCTCAGCACTAGTTTCCAAAATATTGATACTTTCAGGCGCGAAAGCCTCTGTGTCTGTAGTGCATACATACATACGCTTAGTAAGTATTTGAGGTTCCCCAGATTATCAAACATACTGAATGATGTGGAGAAGCGTAGGAAAAATTAATTGAATATGCAAAATGCTTTGTTAACGAAAGACCGAACGCCTTATTTGGGCAAAAGAAACAAGTGTGACGACACAAAACAATTGTGACTTCGAAAATGAGTAGGTAACTGCAAAAAACATATTTCATATACCTAAAATATAATAACATGTTTTAGTAATATAGCACAGTGATTGTAGCATTGATATCTCAGAGCGATGTACCATAAGCTTTACACCTTTATGAACATATTTGTTTTTTTGGAGTAGAGCACATTCACTTCACATACCCTGCCACTGTTTGCTGCTTAAGTTGACTTGTTTTGCTTCACATACATATCGACAATTTGGTTGTTGTTGGCGGTGACACTATGCAACACCCACACATTCCAGACCAGCTGAGTTCAGTATGTATTTATTTTACAGTTTTATGAAGAATTTTGTAGATGTGACCGTCGTGGCGAGGGAATTGAAGCTACGTGGTAGCTGATCAGAAACCTGACTGAAAAAAATAAATATTAGAAAATATTACATTTGAAATAATAGCTTTTCTTTAATTTTTTATTCTTTAACTGTAAAGTCATTTAACTAACTTTCGCCTAATGCATTTTTGAACTCGAACGAACCGTATCGAGGCATATACGCACATATCGATAAAACTAAAATTTCCATTAGCGATTTTAAAGATAGTAGTGCTCCAAAAATCTTGCTGTATCCAATACACGTACATAGATACATACATATGTATAATGTCTTTATACATTTGCACATTACTCCGAATACATAACAATTTAAATTTATTTTAACAGGCTCGAATTTTCTAACTACAACTTTTACAAGGCGCAATTTTCAACACGTGCATAATAGTACAATCTTTATGAACACATATTTACATAATAAATAGATGTGTGGAGGCGAATAATTTCATGATTCATTGGAGACGCCGCTGACTCTACACAGCCTCTTGAAGATCTTGTCACCGCGTCACTTCGAAAGTGAATTTATTTGGCTGTGAGCAGCTGGCAACATCTGAAGACAAAAAATGACAAAATATAAGAATAATATAGCATTCAAAGATTATTAGAATATATATTCGCTCATTTATACATACATTTTTTAATTCAGCCGAACATTTCTATAATGCTACTGCAAACACATACAGAATTATCTACATACATAAGTATGTACTTATGTTTGTAGCTGAAGTCACTACCATAGCGCTATATATATTTTATGGAGGCGCGAAAATTTGGGTCAACGATGCTTAAGTGTTTGTCAGTGGTTTTCTAACAATTTCCGAGATTCGGTTCTTTGAAGCCATTTGCTTTCCCTTCTACACATCGCATTGTCTATTTTTAAAACAAATATGGTATTTACGTGTTGAATTTGGTGTTGCGAGCCGTTAAATACTTGAGTTATGACTGTCAGTGTCAAGCAGCAAGTTCTGCGTACATACCATACATATACACACGCACACTCGAACTCCTCGAGGAAGGCGTTCTGTCCAAACGTAAGCGTCAAGCGCGAGTCTCTGGTTGAAAATTTTATTTTTGAAATACATGAAAATGTACTAATGCTTGTTTTACTTCCCTCCAAAGATTTTAGAAGCATGTGCTTATAGTTTTACTTTCTGTTACATGTAGTAGCTGTCAACAGCAATAATAGCTACTGTAAATAATCGAAAATATGTTTGCATTTCTCACGTAAAACTCATCAATGTTCTCAACCAAACCAATTAAATACCAATTGTTTATGGCTTGTCGAATTTTTTTCGAAATCCAAAATTTTCGCCCTTTGAAAACGATTCGACATAAGTCTATTTAGGCTGATGAAAAACGTAAATTAATGAGTTTCCAGTAAAAGATTTCGAAATCAGTGTCTTAGATACACAATTCTTTCACGCAATGTATTCATATACAACTATAAATCCCTCGTTATGTAAGTGAATTTACATTTTGTTTATTTATTTTTTCACGCAGTTTGAATTGCCTTCGTCTCTGAATAAAAGTGTTTTATGTTTACATATATCTTTCGTTTATATTTACTATAAGTTTTGAAATGTTAAGTCTTTTGAAAACCTTGAAAACTTCAAATACTGGCGTTAAAAGATATAGAACCCTGCATTACGCTATTGGAAATGGACATAATCCTTTCCGGATTAATGAAGTTCTGAATGCAAAACAATATACACAGGAGGCAATACCTAAAATTTTTTATAATTAATGGAAATTTCTTGTTACGAAACTTTGGTCGTGGAAGCGGAGTATTAGGTTGACGTAATAGAAAATCTGGCTGAAAAATATAAATTCATTACATATATATATATATTTAAATAGATTTATCAAGTGCAAGAATCGCCCTTAAAACAGACGAAATGTTGATTTGGTTGCTCTAAAATATGGCACTTCGACAAAGGGAAGGCTATTTCTCAAATACAACAACAGTTGTTAGTTTTCCTATTAATATACGCATTAGCTGATTTATTTAGCGGTTAATTTTTATAAAACCTTTTAGGCAGGTTGTCGAGTACATATGTATGTCTTTATATTCGACTCCCTAAATTGTTATATGTATATATACATATTTTACATAACTAGTATACAAATAAAATGAAGACGGAAAAATTTTGGGAAATGCTTTATAAAAGAACAAGTATGAGTGTGATAATCTCAGTGTACCATAGTCGTTCTTGCTGAAGCTGTGACAAAGTGACAAAGACTGTATTGGATTGGACGGGCAAACTTATTTTTTTACTATTCTACCAATTGAATAATGTTTTTGGAAATCTAAGGTTTACTTTAAGCTAAACAATATTTTTTTTTTTATAAACCTACACTGTTTTCAAATAATAACATTCTAAATGAAAGACCGCGATCAAAACCATTGAGTTTCTACTTCCGTAGAAGTTCGTCCTAAGTTTCGTTAAATATTGTATGTTTTCTTAAATTTCTCTAGATGTTCAATGAGTGTCTTTAGAGTGATGAGAATTGGCAAAAAATTTATTGAAGTTCTTTATATACACACGTAATATGTATTTGATTTGTTTTCGTTTAGTAAAATACTGATAGCAAAGTTCGAGTGTTAAATAAATGCCAATGTATAAGGCGATAAGCTAATCAATTTTCAGTAAATATATAAGTATAAATAATATAATAATGGATGAGTAAAAATCGCGTCGGAAACAATTGAATTTAATCAATATTCCATTATTATATTTGTATAATCGCGACTAAAACATCTGCAGATCATCCAACTGATCTGGTTTATATTATATTATTTTACCGACTGCAGAAACTTAGTTCGCTGAATACTCAATTAGATGATTTATTTAGATGGACTGTCGATGACTTACTGTTGAATGTGCTCTGCCCAGATGATGACAATGGCATATAAGAGCGTTGGCGAGCACATAAACAATTTTTTAAATATAATATATGTGAATATTTTTCGAAGTCTTATTTGTAAACACATGCAGTCATAAATGCTCTTTATGACTGTTGCAGCAGATGCAAACTGCTACACGTTAACACTTAAGATTTTAAGTATGATGTACAAATACGTCGATGTACATATGTACATATGTATGCACTTTACTTGCTGGCAATTGCGAGCAATCAAACCACAATGTTTCATTCCTGTGCAAATGCACTAATGTAAGTATGCACCCATATACAAATATATAAGTACATATGTATGTGTATATGTATAGCCCTTTTATGCGACGAAAATCTTTTTAGAATACTATACCATAGTATGTATATATGTATATATTTATGTCATTTCTAAAACTCAAATTGTGTTGAATTTAACTTTAAACTTTTGCGCCACTGCCCAGTCGTTCTTGTAGCCGCGTACGATTTATGAGCAGTAAATGCCGGTTAATGTGTTTTTTGCACATATTCTCAAAAGAATATAGCATGCGATTATTTAAGTTCATGCGAAAATTGTTATATTCTTTGGGAGAACCGGGAGCGGCGTGCATGTCAAGGACGAAAACGAAAGAATTGGGTGAGGTCAGCCAGCGCAATTCCGAAAAAAGGTGCGCACCAGAGTGGACTACAAAAAGTGAAAAAGATAAATGCATAAGTAATTGTGCAGAGGCGCACACCTGTGCTTAGTTAACTACTTACATGCAAAGATAAATGTGCATTTGTGCGCTTGAACATAAAGTTGTGGGAATTAAATGCAAAAGATTTCACTTTGGCTAATTTCCTAATTTACTCCCCTACATATGTACTTATGTATATTTATACAAGTACATATATACAGATGTATACGATAATACATATAAAATTCTTGCTCACACTTGTAATATTATTAATTTAATTTAATTGAAAGGTCGAAATTATTTCGCTGCTTGTACACATGCTCTCTCGATGCCATTCCATTTTTGCTGCTGCGTAGCTGCCTACAGATGTATGCATGTTGTGTATGTATGTGTTTATATTTTATTTTATTTATTTTCGTAAGTAAATATTTACATAAAAGTGCAAGTACCGCATTTGTTTACTTTACTTGGAAATTCAAATCCATACATATGTTATGTACATTAGCAAGTATCTGGAAAATGCGCAAACACACATACAAGTGTCTCAATCGTCTACTTTGTGTGTTTCACATCGAGTTCACGACGGGTGATTCGCCATTTGCACTCTCAATTAAGAAAGCTCAAACAAATATTGCCAAAAGTTTTTACATATACTAAATTTATGCATATATGTATATAATGTATATAAATATTATCTGCGTATTTGCTGTTCCTCTCAGAAGTTTTGTTGTTGCCTTTAGCGAAAATCCGACAGCTGAAATCATTTTAATTTGGCCTTGGTACTTGATGATGATCTTACAGAATGTTTCATAAGTCCTTAGTATATATATATATATATACATATATACATACATACAGTGATGTGCAATAAAGTAAAGCCTAATAATAGAAACGTTTAACTCATTTAATATTTAATAGTACAAAATTAATTTCCTATCCTAAATGTTCTGTGAATGGTATGGCTGAGAATTGAAGTTTTAAATTCAACTCGCGCTCTGTGCTATAGACTTTAACGATTTTGTGAAGTAATTTAAAGAAATTAGATTAATATAATATATGTTTGGTTATATTTAGTGCAATCTTTTTTATTTTATATGCTTAGAATCGTAAGGTTACCTATTTTTCCCACGCAGCTTTGAATAGCCTGCCGCCGATAAACTTTATTTCTTAGACTTTTGCCTGTAAGAACAACGTTCACTTCTTGCTATCAATTTTCAATTCGATTAAGGTTTGACCCCTGATACTATCAATTGAAACCCAGCGTTTGTTGATATGTTTTTACTTAACGTTTTGGTGTATTGCAAAATGTGTTTTGAAAAACATCCTCAAACTATTTTACTTCTTCCATTGTGGTTTGCCGCTTGTTAGAGTTAAATCAATTGTACAGCTGGTATATGGTTCTATTTTAATGCACATCACTGTATGTATGTACGTACGAAGCAGCATGCTTAAACGATTTGTGCGGAAAGGAGTACGAGCAGGAGCGCAACGAAGCCAAATTTCTAAGGTACCATATATGAAAAAAATGTCTAATTTTTTTACATTATTTTACTGTTTTCACTGACGTTTTTTTATGAAAAATGTATAGAGCATTGTCCAAGTTAATTGAAGAAAAAAAATAAATAATGACGCAAAAAAAAAAACAAAAATGAATGTGAAATACTTGGTCATTTAACTCTGCTAAAACGCACATGCACTCATTTAATTACCTGAAGCGAACATTCGCTCTACGAAGCTCCCGCCTTCGTTAAGATTGAATTGCAGTATTTGCGTCAATGCACAGCTACGCGCTACTCTTTTATAGGCTGGACAAAATTTTCCGCTTAATAGTGCTATTTGTGTTTAGTGAATAATAATAATTCCATTTGAGTGGCAACTTATCCAATTTTTTTTTAAAAAGTGCACTTGATGAAGCTTAAAAGTTACTGAAAAGAAATGCATATGAATAACATACATATATTTATTGAGATTCGCGGCCAACCAACGGCATTGCAGTTATTTCTGCTTGATGGTGGCAGTGTGGCTTTCTGTTTAGAATGCTATAAAGTAAATTGTGTGGAAACACGAAAACGCGACAAAAATCAATACCGAGGGCTTTCTTTCGTGGTACTGGTTCATTGCGTGCGAAAGAGCGTATAGTGGCTTTGTTAATAAAACACAAATACATGAGATATACTGTTATATACTACTACTTACAGCCACAAAAGTGCAGATTCATGAAAGCTTGTTTCTCGGGGCCTCATGTTAACTGAATGGGCTGAAAATTATTATGTGTTTTGCGTATTCTTTATGCACTGTTTACGTATACTTTATAGCTTTATAACATTGTTCTTAATAGATTTGGCTAAAACAATTAGACAAGCGATGTATAGTGCCGATTTGCATGAAAAAGTTCGATGAACCGTTACGTTATTTTGGAAATCTTTCAAAATCTTTTACGAACATACTGACTTTTGAAATAATTCCTTTCGTCTTGTATTGACTGTTTACTTTTTCTAATTACATTTTCCAAACTCCGCAATTAAGGCTAATGACTCCACTTAATGGTGCACCCCCAATAGCAAACGCTAACTCTATTCGCAATTTTGTGACGTTTTCGTATCTAAGCAATATAGATTTATTCCCATATTAGCTGCTACCTACTGCCCTATTAAGTACTATAGGACCCTTTAAATTTACTCGTAATTGCATACCGTCCTGCCATCTCTTTCGTTAATGTGGTCATATGACTGTCATAAATAATTGATTAATGAAGTCATTCATAGACGCCAAACGGTCTGTCACCGCCTCGGAGCAGTCATTTAATAACAGTTCCATATTTTTGAACCCCGTGGGTAATCAAATTTACAACAACATTGTTTTAGCAGTGTTAATATATTTCTATTTATATATTCTTATACTCAAATACTATGTATGCATGTATGTAGATTACTAAAGCGAAAATCAATAACGAAAATTTGCCCTTTGCCGCATTGTCACAAACGCAGACGGTGACTTGTTGATATGCAAGCGAGGCGCCATCTAAACACGCTCAGAGTAGAAAACTATATGGACTAAAGTGTGTATGGGCGGTTAAATGTCATAATATTCGCGGTTAGTGGATGTTAAACAAGTGAAGTGTGAAATGGACAAACCCCGTTAGCACATACATAACGGCGAAGGGAATCGTTAAACAATTGTTGAAGTCGGCACAAGGGTTAAAATGAATACCTACAAGGGCAGGAGTTTACTTTTTGCTTGGCTGCCCTAAGCGTTGGCAAGTTATGCATGTCGTAATATTTTTTCTTACAGAAATATTAAGTAAGGTACAAAAATGTAAATATTATTTAAACATGCTTGGTCTCTGTAAAATATTGAAATCGTATGTATATCATCTTTGAAATCATATTTTGTGATATTAAAAATAAAATATAATAAAAATGCTATGTTTATTTTAAACTAGGAAAACTTATGTTAAAAATCCTGAAAAATATAGTAGTGCAGATAAATACCGCATTGGTCACTAGCTATGTACTTATTGTTCAAAATGGTAAGTGTAAAAGTAAAGAAATTTTCCTTTACTTTTTCAAACTAAATTAATATATTAATTTAAACTTTATTTTTGAAAAATTTCTATTTTCACTTAGCAAAGAATGTGCTCTAAACAAAACAAGCCCCATTCACATGCATATGTGCATGTATAGGTACAAAAATTTAAACTGATTGTAAAGCCGAATAATGTTTGCTTGATATTGTTGCATATTTTTAGGCGAACTAAAAATGAGTTTCAGGCAAACATGTTTAAATGCAGTTTAGTTATCCGTGAAATCCGCGAATATGGATATTAATATACAAATAGGCATTCTCAATAATGATGTAAACATACAAATAGTTAACTTTATTAATTTAAACAACAAATACATATTCACTTGTATTAAGCATTCTTCCTTTATTGCAGATAAAACGAGTTTAAGGAATCCTAAGAAGTGCCATTGAGATATTTGAACGGATATTTGAACTATATCGTAGAACTGAGCCCAAAGAGAACAGCGTTTATACAAAGATAGTCAAAAAGGAAACGGAGCGAGTTATTGAGCTGCAAATTCTTTTTTATATTAAAGAGGAAAAAAACAGACATTAACTCTAAGCAACCAGAAATCTGTAAAGCATTTGATTAATATTTAAATACTTATTATTGAAATATCTAACTCGATTCGGAGTAAGAAGCGCTTACACTCGCACTCACTTTTTGAAGAGCAAAACATATATACAAAAGATTGTCTATGTATGCACCGCATGTCCAAATTACTTGAAATTTGATCGCATGAGTAGAAGCAGCAGTAATTTAAGTAATATTAAAAGAAGAATCAAGAGAACCTTTCGAATGGTCGGACTTACCACAATCTTAGAATATAATAGATATAATTGTATACAAAAGTAATTACGAAATTCATACATATCACGAATTCGCATTCTTGTATGAATTAAATATGGCAGATAAATATAGCAAAACGACCTCTAGCAGCGTGTTAGTTGAAAAGAACGACAGAAAGAAAGCTACAAATGCGCAAGCGACGCGCCAGTTGCCCGGCGATGGCGCTTGCAGTAGCGCACATCCTAAAAATGTGCAAATCCTTACGAAATTGGCCAACACACTGAGCGAAAGCTACAAGTTGGTCAAGCAAAGACAAGAAAAATACAAAGAACTGAGCTCCAAAATGGGGGGTGCGGACGCACCAGAGCTCATAAGCTATACACAAGATTGCGATGATGGCAGCTCCGGCGAGTGGCAGGAAGTGAAGAATAAGCTGAAGCGTAAGAAGAAGTTATCTGCTTCATTGACGTCCGTTAGCGACTCGGTAAATCAAGAAAAGCGCACTCGCATAGAAGGTATTCAGTTGAATTGTCGTGGCAAGTTGTACATCACCGCCATGCCGACGCCAGTGCCACAATCAGCTACACGCAGTTATGTAAGTGCTGGTGTGGCACAACGCGCCGAACGTTGGGGTGGTGCAAAAACGTCCGCGTCACCCACAAACACAAACAGTGCGCCACATAAACAGATGAATGCAAGCAATGGCGCGACGGCGCAGCCGACGAGCTCGAGCACAGCTACAGGAGCCGCGTGCATCTCAGTGCCACCACCGCGTCTCAAACGGAAAATGCAGGAAAATGTACAGACGATACAAAAGCTGAATGCGCTAACCGAACAGCTGAGGCTGGAGATCAACGAACTGAAGTCGAGCTTAACAACGGAGCGCGGCGCTGTACGTGTGTTGCGGTAAGTACATACATATTGATAGTGAATTTTTTTCGTTGCTAACTTATATCTTGATATTTTGTTAATTGCAGTGCACAAAATGAATCAGAGACAAGAAAATGGAGAAATGAAGTTAAGAGACTACAAAATGCTCTCGAAAATTTGAAAAAGAACACCACTTTGCCGCTGATCGGCGCCAAGAAGGCGACAGATGCAGCCAATGAAATCTCGCCAAATGCTTCCATAGTTGGCAATGCGACCAACTATGAAGTACAAAGACTGACAAATGAAGTTATCGCGCTGAAAGAAGCGAATAGACTCTTAGAAGAGAAAAAAATGGTGAGTTAAAATACCAAGATTGCATGATTTCTCTATTGAACTGCATGATATGTTATTTTTGTTTTTGTCTTCGGTGATTGCTTTTGCGAATTTAAATGAATGCTTCGCAATGTTTGTATATTTGTGCTTCCAAGCGACAAGCAATCATTTAATATAAACTTCTAAGAATGTGTTTAAAGTCTGGTTGTCCTAATATTTCCCACACAAATGCAAAGGATGCTATTGTGAGGCCAACAAATAATATACCGAAAGCTGCCTGAAAATGGCCCAATTTAAGTACAACTGGGTCGTCATCATTCATCACATTGCGGATACTTTTCTTTCCTGATTCTATGAAGGCCGCATTCATGAGGCTTTCCCAATGGGTACTGTAGCCAAACTCGTGAGAGCTGCGTATTAGCCTATTGATGAAACCCAAATAAGGTGATCCATAAGGCACGATGTAGACGGCGTGAAAAGGTACCAAGCAAGCGGACATCACATGGAATAAGGGTCTTCCGCGTAAAGAGTGAACGCGAGCATTAGCGTAGAATGCAGCAAAGTGATACTTCTGAACATATGCGTACGAGCGGTTATTCTTTTTTATTCCAGTCAAAAGTTCTTCATCGGGCACAACAACTATTTTACGTTTGATAATGGCTTCGTATGGATCACTGACATTCAGAAAACGATCTAAATGTTTGGTATGTCTGATATAGGTTAACAAATAATACGGTGACTCAGCCAAATCCTTCAAGGTATTCACGTCCTCAAGATATGTGCGAAAAACAAGGCTGCTTGTGAGATTGCCTTTAAATGCATTGCAAATTAACATACCGTAGAACAGCCAGAAGAAGAGGAAAATGCGCAGCGGCGTGCGTGTGGGTATACGTGTCAAGGGCATTGTTAATGTAATGGCGTACAGTTGAAGTAGATCGAATTCCGATTTGTTCAGGCGCAGATGTACTAAGTTACAAAAGATATAGGCGAGTGGAATCGACAGTAAAATCGTCAGCCAAACGGTAATAGTGAACGAGCGAAATAAATTCCAAAATGTCGTCGCTATTTTCGCCTTCGGCACCAAAGCGCATAGACTATCACGACTGTGAACGATCGTATATTCGGCTTGTTCGGAAAAAGTTGGCGCTGCCAGAAAACGTATATTAAATGCTGCATCATCTAATTCCTGTGCGATTTCTTTAAAGCAAATATCTGCTTTAAGCGTAAAGTTACCGAACATACTAACTCGGTGTATGATACGCGTGGCGTTCAAGCGTTCCGCAATGAATTGTGACATCAAAGCATCACTTCCAATTAGTTTCTGACCATCGTTTTCATCTTCGAAAATGGCACGCACCTCATCGTGATACATGCACACGCGTAACGGCCTGCCTCCCATATTCGGCAAATTCGTTGGAAAGAGATCATCTTTCTTTGGAAATCTCTGGTTGTCCAGCTGAATATGTATTAGGAATTCATCTGCGAAAGGATTGTATCTATAGATTTGCAACACATTGTCTCGTTTGAACATGATCACAATGTTGAGAAACCAAATTTGCCAAAAGATCGTGAAGGTGTGACGCAACCAACTCTCTGTCACTGTATTTGAATTTATAATGAGCATGATGACATGGGAGAGGTGCTTAGCTGAGGATTTTTTGCGTAGAATGCCAAGATCGACCCGTTGGGAAGCATCGTGAAAGATCATTACCAGATACAGTAGTATACCATCGTTTTTGATGAGCTCCAACGGTGCGGTTTTAATACGATTCCTAATCAAAACAAATTCCAAAAAAACAAAAAGAAATAAATAATTAGATTTGGCAACACAGCGCAAAATTGCACGTATCTATCTTAGTGCACACCTTAATGTAATGTATGAAGTACCGCAATCACTTAAATAACGTAATATATCACCCGAATAACCGGAAGAGGTACCATTTTCGAAATATACATAGACCACTTTCGTGTGAAAACTACATAAAATCTGGCCAGCACCTTCAATCAGCGTAGTATTGGTCGTGCCATTTACTGCTTGAAAACTTCCCAACCACGCCGTCGCTCCAAGCCGCGGGACGACAGAGATACCGAAGATACAGTACAAAAGCAAGAGTGGCATCGCGCCTGGACGAGCGGAAATCTGCGAAACAACTGTTGGCACTCAGTTGGTGGTCAATTCTTTTTATAGATAAATGGAAGACAGTTGGCCAATAGCAGGGTGCATTAATGGAATATTTTTTACAAATACAAAAGCATAAAAATGTATGCGAGCGTCCGATGCATTTGGCTTATTGGAATTGACGAAAGCTAATGCCATGATTAATTTCATTAATGTAATCCATTTATTGTGCATCTGACAGTTGACGGTGCTATTATTTATTTTAGTGCCAGTGTTGCAACAATGACAGGCGTATAGAACAAATATTTGTAAATGGGCCGGAATGGCAAATATTGTGGCATGCAACGGTGTATTACTCAACATTTATTAGGGGGTGGGATAAAGTAGTTCCGGCAATTCGAATTATAACAACTACAACAACAATAACAAATGTGTGTTTCTGTGTGCTCATAATAATTATAAAAATGTTAGACATTTTATTTTTACTCTGCAATTTATGCGCGCCATCTAACCTGCATGAATTATAATTAAGCGCTGCTCCGTTTATTAATCCATTCCGTTTGTGTGTCTAGTCTGTGCATCTAGTGCTTCTGTGCCAACTAATATTTGTTTCTCACCGCTCGGTGTTGTCTTGTTTGCGCTTCCATACCCATATTTGATATGTCACAAAGAAAATTTTGATACTTTGAACATCGCTGTTAATTACAGATCAATGGTGACGCTGATAGACGTAAAGCAGCTGATATGCGCACATTGAAAGACACCTACGAAATCCGATTGACTCAATTAACAAAATCTGCCAAAACTGAAATTTCACGTCTGGTAAGTCGTATGAGAAGGCATGCGTGTGGAATTCAATTTGACCCGCATATTTGTATGTGTACTCGTAAATTTAAGCACATATTCTAATACTCATTACTGGTCGTATAATTGCAATGTTTCATTCCGCTTAATCAAACTCAAACTGAAAGAAGTAAATCGAAATAATTTTTTAAAAGGCACTTATAGTGTTATCGTCGCTTTCTGCCGTTTTCAACATTTTGGAGCGTTAGTACGGAAAACTTTAGAAAAACTTTTCAGTTTTGAATCTTTTCCTTCCTTAACATAGAGCGCGCGCTTCATTGTCAATATTTTTCCGTTCGGTTACGTACTTCATGTGCTTTCAAAGCTCATTCTAGAGTATCTCAATCTGACTGGACAAACTACTTCACTGGAATTACCGGAATTTTAAATCATCACCGAAAATATTTAAAATCAATAAAAGAGCAATAATCGAATTTCAATTTTCCATTCTTGGATCATCTTTGACATAGGTATAAAAAGCAAGCCACAATTTCATTCACGAATTTATTAATCGATATTAATGGATCAAAGGCGTGTACTTCTCTAACCACCACTGAGTCATACAATTAATGAGTAAGTGATGGGTGGTGAAGAAAATTGTGAGAGAAGCAAAAAAATGCATGAAGCAAATAATTTTGCTTACAACAAACAAATGCATCCACGTCATTTTGACATCATTTCCTTAGTCTTCTGCTTGTTGGTGTAAATAGTTTTCGATTTTTTTGGTAGAAATCCATTGGAATTGCTGCAGGCGTTAATTATTAATTGAAGTGTTCAACAGCGAGTTGGTGCAATTTGCTGCCGGAAATGAGAGTAGTTCCAGAACATTGAATCAGTTTTACTAAAGGCATACGATTTTTGAAATTTATATTATACTAAAATTAATTGAGTTTTTGTTTGAGAAAGAAAAATGATGTGTGTATCCAACCATAAAAGTGAGCTCAACTGATCGCTATTATTGTCTGACTTTTAATACTTGCCAACAAATCCGTACTGACTTTCAATCTCAAGGAATTCCAGATCCACCCTCTGTAAGCTTGTGTGTGCAGTGTACGCATACATTCAGATGGCCGATTTGATTTATGGCAACGTCTGGGACAAGTGTTAGCCGCAAGCGAAATTTAAATAACAAGAAACACGCGCTAAAACTTTTCACCTTCGTAACGAAGAGACGTGTGAGACATGCCTCGGATGAGTGTCTTACTGCCTTTTTTTATGCGTTGAATGTTTGGCCCTACTTAGTGTGCCCGATTGTACGCATATGATGCTACAGCAGTTTAATAAGTAATAAAAGAGGAGAAATATAACAACTCTGATGTCAAGAAATTTCCCACAACTTGTTTGGTCGTAAGTTGTTGCAATTGTCATTTGCTGCGGAATCGAGTCCCTTGATAGTTTGGTGAAGAAAATAGAAAATTCTATACCAAAAATGTTTTATTCATTCAATTTGCTTGAAAGTGCGATTTGTTTGTAAGATTTTTAAAACTTTTTTTCTTTGCTTTTTTAAACTTTACAGCTGGAGGAAATAAAAACCAAAGAACGTAGTATTGGGCAACTTAAAAAAGAAATTCAAACGCTTCAGACACGGCCGCAGAGCCAGACTGAAGTGAAAAGCAGAAATGCAACGACCAATTCGCAAACGACGAATAAAACGACGAAACCAAAGAAAAATAACAACAATAATAAAACAAAAAATAAATCAACAAAAAATAGTTTAAACGAAATCAATGCTTCCGCTTCCGTTTTGTCGAAAAAATCGGAGGACAGCAAGGATATAGCTGGAGGAGAGGCTCAACATCCAAATGAGGTGAGTACAAAATACATTTTCTAATTATATTTCAATGCGTAACGAGTCTCTCACTTTTTTAAAAGTATGCTATAACTCATATATTATACTCGGTGTTATAACTTCGACTTCTCAACAAGCGTTTTACGATTCACCCTGGTTCACTGATTAATTAAAATTTATTAAATTATGATTTCAAAATATATATATATGTGAATCTCTCATATGAATGCGTATGTGAAACGGTGAAAGTTATATTGTTCAGTAAACAAAGTAAAGAAAAGGTGAGATTAATTAATGACATGCAAATCAAACTGAATGAACTTTTTTAAATGAAATGTGTGTTTTTACCAGATATACCTATTTAGAATTTTTATGTGTCAACTGGTGAAACCAAAGCAAATCGAATCATAATCGCTTTAATTAACATAATTATTCGCGTTTGTGCGATAAGTTTCTGCTGCCAATATTCCGTTACGCATGCTCCATTATAGACGTCGTAGCTATTGACAAAGATGTTATTAACATTTCACGCCTGGCTTGGTCACGAACTTTACATTAGGCCTTATGCCTTATTTGGTAATATGGCGGCGACTTCACTCAGCTTCTTTGGTGACAATCGTCTTTTTGCACTTTTTCCTTTGTACTGTTAGCTTTACTGCTGTTTTATGTGGCAACAAAGAACTCGAATCTAATTAGATAGCAGTATCTACGACGTGTCAGGTGGTTAGTTGGAATCGGGATGATAAAAGATGCTACTAGTCGTTTCTATATTGGATATTAAAGTGGATGAGCTTTAAGAATATTTATAAATAAATATTGCGTGTTATTTAGGTGTATAGTAAATTTATCAATACTTAACGTTATTAGTTGGAAATTTTATGGAGTTTAGACTTTCGTGATTTCGTTTATATGACCCCCGCAATCCTACCTTATGAAGCCAATTTTATCGGCCCAAATTTGTTCCACTTTTTGCAATACTACTAGCTAGTTTATCGGCACAGACTATAGACACGAAGTGATGGTTTGCTCCAGCAGCTGCAACTATTCTGACCTACGACGATTTGTATTTACGTGAGACCATCAGAAAATCGTCATAGGGCTCGCCATTGAGTTCTTAATTCGAATGTCTTGTGTATAGGTCGGTTGCACATTACTGTCAAGAGTTCCATTAGTTATGTTTGTGGACTGGAATATATAAGAATATTCGAATTTGGTTTATAGCTGCACACTTCCACACACACACATATATAGATATATATATATATATATATATGTATGTATTTGTTTACAGTGCTTTACTAGCGGGAACGGAAATGACAAATGCGTCAAGTTTTAACAAATATAAAATAACTGTTTAGATGACTCTTTATTTATACATATACATGTTACATAAATTGTAAGTCACTAAGCAGGTCATGTTTCGAATCTGATTGTTATTATAAAACTACTAAATATTCTAAATCATTAAATACTTAAATGGAGGACCATCTAGAGTCCACAACTTATAATTTATTAGAGCACGAGCGATAAATACGCGCAAGAACTATGACAATTTACAACCATAAAGTTCAAAGCGCGTGTACAAAAATTGATTTCCTCCTTTTCAAACAAAAATTTTACCATTTCGTGTTTTTTCTTTGATCTTTAGTAATTTTCACATTATGAAAATCGAAAATTGTAAGTAGTATTGTTAAGTGTGTGTATGTGAAAAAAAAGAAATAACATTAACTTCAGTTACATCAAAGCTACATATAAGACCCTTCACAAATATAAAAAGTTTTCATAAACTGTCCAAAATTTTGTGAAGATATCTTTACAAATGTAAACGATTTCCATACAAGAACTTGAGTTTGATCGAACACTTTGTATGGCAGCTGTGGTCCGATTTCAAGGGTTCCTACAAATGAGCAGCTTTTTGGGAAGAACAGAACACGTACAAAATTTCATATCGATATCTCAAAAATTACACTACTTGTAGTTTGGGTATATACAGACGGGCATAAATAAATCGACTCAGCTCGTCGCGCTGATTATTTATATTGTATGTAGTCTTCGACGTTTCCTTTTAGGTGTTACAAACTTCGTAGTCATCTTACTTCAGGGTATAAAAATGATAATCGGTATGTATTGCTGATTGTAATATGTATCTTGGAAATAAATTCCGTCCGACAATAAAGTACCAATAGAAACATCTCAGCAAATGTTTATTGTCACGCAAATATTTAAGAACAATAATAATCACACACATGCACATTGTTGTACATTTTTTTGTTTATACATTGTCCGAAATCAGAAACAGGAACACAACTGGGGAACACTGACCTAACAAAAGATGACAAAGCAGATAATTTTCAGAACAACATAAAATATTGTTGAATAATAGAGAAGTTAGAGGAATTAACCATGTGTCTGCCTGCGTATGCGCTAACAAGCCGAAAAGTTCAAAAACTATTACGAGATTTGTATTGATACCTATTTACTGAATGAACACACGACAAATGACAAACGATCTAAACGGTGATACGTACAATTAAGCGGAAGCCCAAAGAAACAACAAACACAGGTGATCGCGTTGCTGACAGCGATAAGTTCAGTCAATTAATTGAAGAATGAAGTAAATAATCACTGAATCTCTTTTAAATGTAGAGCAGACCATGGCGTAAATGGCAAGCTTGCAGGTTTTCCAAAAACCAAATTCCAATTAAATCGTTATACCTATTAGTGACAGCAGAGAACGCATCAAACTTGTGTCATCGAACATGTATTATGCTCGAACTGATAAAAAAGCCGGTTTCCCATATTGCATATTGCACTTTGACGACTTTTCCTCGCTTATTAACTTTGTAAGACCTGCCGAAGGCTGGGAGACTTACAAAGCAAGTGTAAACTCAATATGGGCAACAGTTAGTGCGGCAGGTAGCTGTAGACTGCGGAAGACTTGAACAGAGGAAATGGTGAAAGAAAAGAGAGAAACATGTTTGAGCCACCGTCCACTCGCCGCAGTTACCTGTATGTTCTATAGGCTGCACCAGCCATTGACAGCGCTCTCATTCGCGGCTCCAGCTCAGGTTGCGTTGATGCGGCGCGTCAGTTGTGTTCGAGAGATGTTCAGGTGCGCATGCTTGAACGGATACGTGTGCCCTAATCATATTAACTGTATTTAAGCGGCATAATTAAACAATTTTACTGTGTGAAAATCCATACGAAGTTAGAAGTGATTGCTAAGCACTTAAGTGTTATTAACAAGTATTTTATTTAAAGTGAAATGATATAATACTAACTAAAGAAGTATTGTGAATTATAATTATATAAAAAAGAATTGCTGACAAGTTGCAGAAATTGATCATTTATTAAAAACGCTTCAGTAAAGTTATAATAAAAAGTGCTTTTACCTTCATATATGTATGTACATATATATATATTTATATAATTGAAAAGTCTGTGCGTGTGTGCTTTTGTAATTTAATATGCTCGCCTTATGTAAACCTCACTTGCGCAGGTTGTCAATGAAGCCTGCAAAACGGCGGAACTAATGAAGTTTGCAAACAACGACAGTGCAGAAAAATATAAGTGAAAATAAAAGAAGTCATTCGGTAATTGAATAATGCAAAAACAAGAAAAAAATGTAAAACGAAAAAGGAAGAAAACAATGCAACCCATTTCTTTAACATAAATGACTTCATTTACCTCGTTACTGTCGACTACGATCTCGAATATGTGTGTATAGTTAGGTGTGCGTGCATATGCATGTGTGCTTTTCTGTTCAATGCTGCTAATATATGCAATTGTTGTTCTGCTTTGCACCTGTAATTTGACACCCACAAAGCCAATTCGTTGGGCCGCCACATCCCAGAGCACAACTCGCGGCTAGTTCGTTAAAATCGGTCAAACACCGTTTGTCAGGCTTCACAAGAAGAAAGTGGTTAATGAAGACAACATTCGTTTTCCCTATTTTGATTTAACAGCGATGTTTATTTAAAGAAAAAAATACAAAACACAAGAGTGTATATATTATTTTTTTCAAAAATGAACGTATCAAACACGAAGCTAAATTAAATTTAAATTGTAGAGCTCCTAAGATCGGCTGGAATGATTTGCTCTCTTTTTATCGCTTCCTTTCTCACGGCTGCACCTTGTCATTCCTTTTTGTTTATAAATGGAGCCTCTTGTGTTGGATTTATGTTTTCCTGTGTTTCTGGCACCTGACCCTTTGCAGAGTCAATGTGCTTGGCACTTACATTCTGATTTGTTTGTGTGTGTTCTTTCAATTGTGTGAATTGCATTGAAATTCAAGACATGCATTTCCTCTCTTACGTTTCTCTCATTACGCTCAGTCTGCGCAGGATCTGCTAGCATATTATTTTTTATAGCGATAATGGTTTTGGGTTGAGTTTTCATGGATACAAGCTCATACGAATATCCTGAAGGATTTGGATTACTACAAATGAAATTATGATTAAGCTCATGCTGAACAAATTGTCTTAATATTTCAGAAGAAGACAAATACAAACAAATAGTCTGAGGGGTCATTATTTTTCGGTCTCAACATCTGTAAATTCGAAGCGTCAAATGTGTCATGTCTATTTTCCACGCAATCACCAATATTAATTAGCATTTAGCGAATACGAGAAAATTAGTCACTCTACCGGTGTATCACAGGTGTATATGCACACAGTATGAATCTGGAATTTCTCACAGCTATAATTAAGTGTGAGAACATGCTACTAAAAGGCTTTTCCAATATACATACTTTGCATGGACACCCATTTTTGGATGCCTTAACACGAGCAGATGTGCAAGTTTTGTATGTATATATGTACATTCAGCACTCCGCATTACCTTCTCAATGCACAAATAGATGGATATTTACAAATACAGTGCTAAATGAGCACACATTCATCATCTTCACACTCAAAATTCGTCTGAGAGCTAGTTGATGGATGATTCACGTTGAGCTGTGAATCTTTGCTATTAAATCGCACTCCTAACCGATGCTATCGGATTCGCATTCGTGTTATATACATTCACATATACGAGTGTGCCATTCTGTGCTGCGTGTAATCCACGGTTGCTCTGCAACACTTAAGGGCCTCGATTTATTCGACACCATCCATACCTGGTCGCTTATGAATATGATTGGTGACGTCATCATACTCATTTTCAATTGATGTACGCTAGATTTTTATATGAATATAGGTTTGTGCATATAAGGTGCATGCGGAGTTCTAAATATGCAAATATCTAAATTAAGGTTAGGGTTGATAATTTGCATTTATGTATGTTCTGCTTAATATAATTTACGATTACGTAATTGAGTTTTCAATTGGAAACCCACCTTCATCACTACACTGATTGTGTATTGCGTATTTTGCACTACTTAAAATCGTAAACGAATTCCCAACCCATCATACACAAATATTGTCAATAAAACATTCTGTGACATGCAAATAGGATGTGTAGGAGCGGCAGCGGTGCGTGAAGTGACTGCCGGCAAACGCACAACAAAAAGAACAAAGAAACTATTGTATTTTTGATTTGTGCACTTCAAAAATGAAAAATGATCTCAAAATTTAAATTTTACCTTATGAGTATGCAATTCAAATAATATAATATTATGTTTGCGGTGATTGCTATGCAAAACAATTGGCCAAAATAAATGAAATACACGCTTCAAGACAGATGCGTGATGACTGACGCTTTTGCTTTCAGTCAGTCATTGTTTGTTTTTGTTTTTTGTTTAGCACAATTTGCGTTTTCACCTTAGATGATTTGTTTTCCATAAATACTATCATTACACGCAGTTTATGACATGGCTTGTAAGGCAGTTGAAAGCACTGAGTGGCCGTAGAAACGAAGTAGCTATGAGTAATCGCGTATTATCTACAGCTATGTTTGCTGCAAAATGGCAATTATAAATTTAGAATATATAGACAATTTAGCGTTGATTCTAAATAAATACTTGTATGCTTATATAAAAATAAGGCTCGAAATAGTTAGATACTTCATATTACGAATGTGTGGGAAACTAGTTGAACTGGTTGGGTTTGATTTATACGCGAACTAGTCCTTCAGTTTTTGAGCTATCGGTCAGAAATTTTGCATTATTTTCCATTCAAAATTCGGCATGGATTATTGTTCAAGCCCACGTTAGAATCTCCGCAGAAATTTTTCAGATAGAACATACAAACTGACTAATCAAAACCAAGCTAAAGATCTTTTTATACCTTTTTATGACAAAAAAAAATGCACCTGTGTAGGGTATTTTAGCTTTTGGTCTCGTTTTGATGACCAATTTTTATTAAACTGATCAGTAAGAAACGTTCGTGAATAAATAAAAAATATAGCACATACACATATTTTTTTTTAAAGATATTCAATGTATTTAAACGCTAAAATTCGCAAAATAGTGTAGAAAAATGCTCTTGAACAGTTTTCTGATTTTGACAGTTTTAGCTACTATAATAGTGATAGATAGTATTCGATAATATATGTTACACAAATGTCTGCGGTTGGTAGACAATGTGCTCTCGTAAAGTACAATTTGGTATTCTGTTGTCGAACTGCAGCTCTACTCGCGTTATTATAGATGCGTAATAGTGGTGTTCGTTTCGGATACTTTTTCGCTTTTTAACGTTGCATATTTTTAAATATTAATACCTATAATCCTTAATACAAATTATGATACGACACATATATACACACATATTCTTGAAAACATATAAGTGAGGCATTTGTATACATGTTTGTATGTAATTGATCTTGAAAACTAAAATATTATGCGATGAAATAATTACTAAACAAAAACATCAAAATTTCTCCACTGTAGCGTTAGTTTGCTGGCGTACTGAAAAATGTAATAAATCAAAAAACGGTGTAAAGTAAATATACTAAAGTGCGAAATCTGTATTTTTGCACAGAAATAAAATAGCAACCTCAACTAAACCAATAATCGCAGCGACTAAGTAAGTAAAAAGCAGCACCACAATATCAAACATGCACTTAAGTTTCAAAAAAAGCTTGTAAAAAATTTATGATTAAAAAAAATTTAAAGAGTTTGCAAGCAAAACGCAACAGATGAAAAATACGCATCCAATGAGGTCAGAGAAAAGCATTTAAGTTGTTAATGATATTTGAAGAGTAAGGGGCAAGTGATATAATTAGGTGTGTTGTAGGTATGTATGTAGATATGCGGCAGACGCCAGTGCATGATTATTATTAGGGATATATTTGCGCTTCTGCCACGCAGCCATAGAAAGCCAAGACGATGTCACGACTGAAATATTGAATGCTTGCAAGTTATTTGTTTTTCGCAAAATGACGCTACGTTCCTAAAAGAACGCTGCCAGTGTGCCACTGCATTCAAACATGCATACATACGCACTTATAAATATACGCGCAACTTTGCATGTGGCTGTGTCTTCTACGAATCGCACTTGCAATCTCTCTTTGCACTTAACACTAAATTTATAACAGCACTTACAGCTAACTGCACAAAACAAAAAAAAAAAACAACAACAAAAAATTACAAAAAATATCATAAGCGCTATAATAGTATGAACGCTGTCACCAATAGTCTCACTGCCATTAACACTAACAGCAACAACTCCAAACATATTGGGCGCATCTGCAGCGCACTAGTAGTCTTCACTTTGCATTAATCCTAAAAAAGCGCAAAAAAAAAATTTGCATGTAAATTGTTGTCAACAAAGTCATCATCTTCAACACTCTTGTCATCAATAACTTAACACAGCGACGAAGTTAACCCACTTGAAGCACAACAACAACAACAAATGTAAATGTGCAGCGCAGTGCAGGTGCAACGACTACAGACACCAGCAACGTTGACCACAAAAAGCGTCTACTGCTCGGTTAAATTTATTAGATGAGTATCAAGTCGGGTTGTCTTCGCCTTTTTTGCCTTTGTTATGAGCGACCATATTTTGTTCCGCTGGATCTGGAGCATATCGTAGTCACATCGATTTCACTTGCGCGGCGCCGGTGTCTTTTTGCTCCCCATAGAAATGCTGTACTTACAACTGGATTTAGATGACCACCGGTCGGATATCAAGGTGAGTGGAAGTGCGATTATTCACTTTGCTTTCCCATGGCGCCGTTTTGGGTGTAAGAAATAGGTATAAATACTAATCGCTTTCAAAAGAACTATAAAATTTCTTCCTTCCTGAACGTTCCTTTCTGATTCCCCTTTAAGAGCTAAATTTAAAATTAATGAAAATAAGTATAACCGTAAATATAAGAAATTAATCGAATATCTACACTCTTTGTATTAAGTTTCATCTATGAGCTTGTCAGTTTTTTGTTCAGTATGCCATCGGAGCTCTACAAGTATATGCCACTGTGGCATTCATCATAACTATGATAAAGCACAACTTCGTTCTGCCTATTTGTGTGGGCTTCGCTTAAGCTTTTGCATAAATATTTGCATATTCACAAGTTTAAATGAACATCGTCAATTGCTGCTATTTTTATGGCATTACGTTAACAAATAGTCTCGGCAAAAAAAAAAGTTTTTATAGTGAAATGTGGCCAACACCTTAAAGGCATAAAACTTTCATTTTCTTCATTGCTCAGCAGTGTGGCCATTGAAAACAACAAATTAACTAGCCAAAATCGCATCGATAAAACAAAAATAAATAATAAAAGACGCAAAAATAAACACCTGTACATAGGTGTATGTATGTATGTATGTATGTAAATACTCATATTGTCAAAAGGCTAAGCGCAAGTGTATATTCAAAAAGTTTGGCGTGAAGACACCTACGAATAGTAAAAGAAATAATTTTGGGTAAAAATGTGTCTGCATGAAAGAGTACAAAAATTATATACATACAAACACACATGTATGTACCTATGTATAATTCGAAGTTTATGCAAATCAGCAAAACTACTGTCATAAGTAAGGAAGCGCTAAGTTCGGGTGTAACCAAACATTTTATACTCTCATAACTTTCCGTGGTCGAACTCAGGCGCATATTTCAAACCTATGTAAATTAAAACTATTAAAACACGGGGTCATGCCTACTTTTAAATATTATATTATCAGCCAATTAATATCACTTTTTCCTTTGCGCTAAATTACAGTTTTTTTATCTTAATTTGCGGTTTAGTTATAGCACTTTATAGGTTTTCGCTTAACATCATTTGGGCGGCAAGGCAATGGTCCGATTACGCTCACCTACAATACCAACTTTCCTTGTGTGCTAAGAAATACGTGTACCAGCTCATTTATACATCTCTACATCTATCTTTATTAGTTTAAAGTAATACAAACAACAATTAGGTGTACAAAACTATTATACTCTGTAATAACGTATTGCGGAAGTATAAAAAAGGGGTACTGTTCAAAGGGTGATTTAGGAGACCAGACAACTTTGTGTGTCTGGCATGTTTAACTAACAAATATTAGAAAAGTTTGTGCTACAAGACACACCTGTAATATCGTGTGTATGTACGTACGCATTTATAGTTGGAGCAAACTTACGTCAAAAGTAATTAGTTTGATGCAACAAGCCGAGTAAGAGCAAGCGCCCAATTTAGATATCCAATATTTCAAGCATAATAATAACATTTGTAATAATGCATATACATACATACATACATCTGTATGTAGTATTTAAAAATAGCAGTTATGTATATATTGTTTCGTCGTTCTGTGTGTGCGCTTGACGGTAGCATTTATTGTCAACAAATAGTGTTGACCCACTTTTCTGTGACCAATTGAGTTAATAAATGCTGATCGAGCGAGAAATCGACAATTTCATTTTTGATTATAAGAAAAATTGTGGAAATTATGGATAAGAATATGTGTATTATATAGAAAATCGCCAAATAAATATATTTACATTCATTTATATTAGAAATATCATTCTATAATATTCGTCATTTAATGCTCTCACTTTCTTTAAGAGCAACAAAAGTTTTTTTTATGTAAAAAATACTGAAAAATTATAAAATTACTAATATTTTTCCTAGTGCAAAAATTCTAAGCTATTTAGTGTACTATGGCTACATTCTTATGAAGATGATTCTGCCATTCAAAATTTGTACACCTTTTTTCTGTGTAGTCGGCTTTATTTCCGAAACAACGTCCGAATGTTGAGCTGGCCAATCGTAGTTATGTTATCAAAATTGACAACTGACTTGACAAACAAAAATGCCAAATACATTTTTTTACTGCCAGCTGGTTTGACAGCAGCCCCTCTAAGACGTCTACTCCTCTAAAAACAACCTATTTGTGTAATAAAGTCTGTAAAATCAATTATTTGTCCACAACTTTTGCTTGTTTTGCTGATTCGTGCTCCAACCAACTTTGTACCAGCTTGTGAATTGGCCCAAATGCAGCTTAACCCACAATGAGCTAATAAGATGTAGCTGTAAAGTGTTTATGTGTTTAAGTAAACAAAAAACAAACAAATTCAATAGTATTCATACGTCAATGTGCACAACGGTCAACACGCATGCGCAACACTGAATTCATATTCGCTTTTATTGTGTTGGTTCCCTTTACTAAATTATAGTATACATATGTATGTGAAAATATTTTGATTCACCAATAAATTAGTTTCCTAAGCACATTTGTGCTCAAATAGCTAACTGTAACCTAACCTAAAAAGTCACAAAGTCGAAATAAACAATTGCTTATTCACTCTATTGAATAACTTTAAGCAATCAATTATTAAATTATAACACTAACTGTGTGGAAGAGATTTGTATACGATGATATTT